>NC_088404.1:4637146-4809646 GCF_034236695.1 Oncorhynchus nerka
TAGTGGTTAGAGTGTAGAGGCGGCAGGGTAGCCTAGTGGTTAGAGTGTAGAGGCGGCAGGGTAGCCTAGTGGTTAGAGTGTAGATGCGGCAGGGTAGCCTAGTGGTTAGAGTGTAGAGGCGGCAGAGTAGCCTAGTGGTTAGAGTGTAGAGGCGGCAGGGTAGCCTAGATGCCCACACATTCCACCACAACGCCCTCACCTACAGAGAGATGAACCTAGAGAAGAGTCCCCTCAGTCATCTGGTTCTGGGGATCTGTTCACAAACACAAACAGACCCCACAGAGCCCCAGGACAGAAACACAGACCCCCAAATATTATGAGAAAGCAAAGAAACAACCTAACAAAACTGAGCAAACTGGAATGCTATTTGGCCATAAACAGAGAGTACACAGCGGCAGAATACCTGTCCACTGTGACTGACCCCAAATTTAAAAAAATCCTTAACTATGTACAGACTCAATGAGCATAGCCTTGCTATTGAGAAAGGTCACTGTAGGCAAACGTATGACCATCTTAGACACATATTTCCCACAGATCACACAGACCCATGGAAAACAAATCAAACATAGATAAACCCCCATAAATGTTAGGAGAAATACCGCAGTGTACCATCACAGCAGCAAGATTTGTGGCCCGTCGCCATGAGAAAAGGGCAACCAGTGAAGAACAAACAACATTGTAAATTACAACCCATATTTATCTGTTTTTTCCCCCCCGTTCATCCTTCAGTTATTTGCACACTGTTTTCCCTGTTCTTCTGCTTGCTCTTTTGGGGTCTAGGCCGGGTAGCCTAGTGGTTTGAGCGTTGGTCTTGTAACCGGAAGGTTGCAAGTTCAAACCCCCGAGCTGACAAGGTACAAATCTGTCGTTCTGCCCCTGAACAGGCAGTTAACCCACTGTTCCTAGGCCGTCATTGAAAATAAGAATTTGTTCTTAACTGACTTGCCTAGTTAAATAAAGGTTAAATAAAAAATGTAAAACTGTAAAGCTGTAAAACATTCTGTGACTATTGTTACCGTCTCCAATCTGTCAGTGTTTGTGAAAACCTTTCAAGCACATGTTGCTCATATCTGTCCTGCACTTCATTGTTCTAGAATCAAGAAGCAGGAAACTGAATCCTCAACGGGACAAAGGGGTGACTAGAGGAAAATAAGAACTGGGTTTCTACTGGCAGATAATCAGTAAAAAAAAAAATCACTAAAGAAGGAAACAGTCAATGAAAAAGGAAACTAGTGTCCAGGATATGCTGCATGAGTTTTATGCTGATTTCACATAATGATACAGTTTCTTAAATGTAATGGCAATAGAGATGCCCAAAAGTAACTGCTATTCATGTATAATTACATGATTGATTCTGACATGCTAAAACTTGGTATATTTTGGAAAGAAGACATCTGGTACCAATTAATTCTACTTTAGAATATAGTCTAAACACTACCAAACAACCACAGTTACAGAATCTAGCTACTGCAGTTAGTTTGACAATGAAGTGTGTGGGAACAAAGGAAATGTCCAAGAGAAACTGACTCCCTCTCCTCCACCTTCTGGTTCTCCCCCTCCCCCCCATCAGTCCATGGTTCAAATGGGATTTCAAAAAAAATATTACAAATACTAACACTGTGCTAGATTGAGCTTGTCTGGTGCAGTGGAACTAATACAATAGTCCCAAAAGTGCAAATGCCGCCCACCTGGGACAGACTAACGTAATGTGATAATGTAGTGGGTGCTTATATTCCTCCTATTTCACATTATTATTATCACCTTGTGAATTAGATTTTTTCTTCCACTTTTTTTTCTCTCCTGCAAATCCCAACTCCCCCTGAGACAGCCTCGGAGAGTGGGGTCACAGCCAGGGTCAGACATTATCAACGGTGACCTTTGGGTAATTAGGGGCACATCGAACAGATTTTTCACATTGTCTGCTCGGGGATTTGAGTAAACATGTTGATCATGGCAATCATGCTGACCCTGTTGATCATTATAATCCTGTTGATCCTGTTGATCATTATAATCCTGTTGATCCTGTTGACCCTGTTGATCATAATAATCATGCTGACCCTGTTGATCATGATAATCATGCTGACCCTGTTGACCCTGTTGATTATAATGATCAACAGGGTCAGCATGATTGCCATGGTCAACATGTTTACTCAAATCCCCGAGCAGACAATGTGAAAAATCTGTTCGATGTGCCCCTAATTACCCGAAGGTCACCATTGATAATGTCTGACCCTGGCTGTGACCCCACTCTCCGAGGCTGTCTCAGGGTGGCTTCAACACAATGGTGAGGGAGAGCCAAGATGGAGTTACGGTGGATTCAACACAATGGTGAGGGAGAGCCAAGATGGAGTCACGATGGCTTCAACACAATGGTGAGGGAGAGCCAAGATGGAGTCCCGGTGGCTTCAAAACAATGGTGAGGGAGAGCCAAGATGGAGTCACGGTGGCTTCAACACAATGGTGAGGGAGAGCCAAGATGGAGTCCCGGTGGCTTCAACGCAATGGTGAGGGAGAGCCAAGATGGAGTCACGGTGGCTTCAACGCAATGGTGAGGGAGAGCCAAGATGGAGTCACGATGGCTTCAACACAATGGTGAGGGAGAGCCAAGATGGAGTCACGGTGGCTTCAACACAATGGTGAGGGAGAGCCAAGATGGAGTCACGGTGGCTTCAACACAATGGTGAGGGAGAGCCAAGATGGAGTCACGGTGGCTTCAACACAATGGTGAGGGAGAGCCAAGATGGAGTCCCGGTGGCTTCAACACAATGGTGAGGGAGAGCCAAGATGGAGTCACGGTGGCTTCAACGCAATTGTGAGGGAGAGCCAAGATGGAGTCACGGTGGCTTCAACGCAATGGTGAGGGAGAGCCAAGATGGAGTCCCGGTGGCTTCAACACAATGGTGAGGGAGAGCCAAGATGGAGTCACGGTGGCTTCAACACAATGGTGAGGGAGAGCCAAGATGGAGTCACGGTGGCTTCAACACAATGGTGAGGGAGAGCCAAGATGGAGTCCCGGTGGCTTCAACACAATGGTGAGGGAGAGCCAAGATGGAGTCACGGTGGCTTCAACGCAATGGTGAGGGAGAGCCAAGATGGAGTCACGGTGGCTTCAACACAATGGTGAGGGAGAGCCAAGATGGAGTCACGGTGGCTTCAACACAATGGTGAGGGAGAGCCAAGATGGAGTCACGATGGCTTCAACACGGTGGATCCTACTAGTCACCTAGTGTATATATAAATCATTGATAGTCCCGAGTCTAGGACTGGCTTACTTTATTGAGCCACTACAGTTTTCACACGGTCATCAGTTGGACAATTGAAAACAATATCAACAGTGTATGAGATTATCATAAAATAGGCCTGTATCATAACAGTGTTGAATAGTAGCTCATTTCAATACCTCAGTGAAACGATCTGGTTACAGAGACAAAATAAACTTAAGGGTGTCATAAAAATTCTGAACGACTCAAAGTTACATTATAAGTAAAAAAAAAACATTCAAGACGCACTTTTTTTTATCAACAAATTAACTACAGATCGAACAAATGTAATGCTAATCCCTTTAAAGCAGCATCGTCATAAAAGAGATTTAAAAAAGACTCAACTCACCCAGAAAACGAAATTAAAGAAAAAGAGCATGAATTTGACACACTTGTTGCAGCCAACGACAGTCATGACGATCGAATGTTCAGGTCCGCTATTTTAGATAAATAAATTAAGTCTGCAATATACCAATGTGCCCGAGATTCTAAGAAGACGGACCGTTATAGCTTCTTCTCGTTCTTAGAACTCAAACTCTGTGCCAGAAATCTCGAGGTATGTCCACCCAGAATGGGTAGAAACTCCTCCTTTAAACCAATGACTGTGTAAACCGAGCCTGGAAACGGCCCACCAAGTGATGAGGGTGGTAAAAGAGGACAGATGAAAGACAGCATGGCTTGTGGTTATTTAAATATTTTTTATTCTTGTTTGTGATGATGAAAAAAAATAATAATTGTACTCAGGGCGTCATTTGGGAATGAGAGACCCTGGTCTCGTTAAATAAAAGTGAATAAAAAAGATAAATCTTCATAAACTACAGGAGGAGCAATATTCTGTTTTTATGCTCAGGGTTTTTGTTGTTGTTATTCTTCCACTATAAACAAGTATTCAGAACACAAACAGACCACATTTATTTCCCACCTAAACATCAAGATCAATCTGCTGCGTTCAACATGTCTCAATATTGAGATAAAAAAAAGAGCATAGGGACTTTTTCCACATATCTAGGCTATGGTCCACATATCTAGGCTATGATCCACATATCTAGGCTATGGTCCACATATCTAGGCTATGGTCCACATATCTAGGCTATGGTCCACATATCTAGGCTATGGTCCACATATCTAGGCTATGGGCCACATATCTAGGCTATGATCCACATATCTAGGCTATGGTCCACATATCTAGGCTATGGTCCACATATCTAGGCTATGGTCCACATATCTAGGCTATGGTCCACATATCTAGGCTATGATCCACATATCTAGGCTATGGTCCACATATCTAGGCTATGGTCCACATATCTAGGCTATGGTCCACATATCTAGGCTATGGTCCACATATCTAGGCTATGGGCCACATATCTAGGCTATGATCCACATATCTAGGCTATGGTCCACATATCTAGGCTATGGTCCACATATCTAGGCTATGGTCCACCACATATCTAGGCTATGATCCACATATCTAGGCTATGGTCCACATATCTAGGCTATGGTCCACATATCTAGGCTATGATCCACATATCTAGGCTATGGTCCACATATCTAGGCTATGGTCCACATATCTAGGCTATGGTCCACATATCTAGGCTATGGTCCACATATCTAGGCTATGATCCACATATCTAGGCTATGGTCCACATATCTAGGCTATGGTCCACATATCTAGGCTATGGTCCACATATCTAGGCTATGGTCCACATATCTAGGCTATGGTCCACATATCTAGGCTATGATCCACATATCTAGGCTATGGTCCACATATCTAGGCTATGGTCCACATATCTAGGCTATGGTCCACATATCTAGGCTATGGTCCACATATCTAGGCTATGGTCCACATATCTAGGCTATGGTCCACATATCTAGGCTATGATCCACATATCTAGGCTATGGTCCACATATCTAGGCTATGGTCCACATATCTAGGCTATGGTCCACATATCTAGGCTATGGTCCACATATCTAGGCTATGATCCACATATCTAGGCTATGGTCCACATATCTAGGCTATGGTCCACATATCTAGGCTATGGTCCACATATCTAGGCTATGATCCACATATCTAGGCTATGGTCCACATATCTAGGCTATGGTCCACATATCTAGGCTATGTTCCACATATCTAGGCTATGGTCCACATATCTAGGCTATGGTCCACATATCTAGGCTATGGTCCACATATCTAGGCTATGGTCCACATATCTAGGCTATGGTCCACATATCTAGGCTATGGTCCACATATCTAGGCTATGGTCCACATATCTAGGCTATGGTCCACATATCTAGGCTATGGTCCACATATCTAGGCTATGATCCACATATCTAGGCTATGGTCCACATATCTAGGCTATGGTCCACATATCTAGGCTATGGTCCACATATCTAGGCTATGGTCCACATATCTAGGCTATGGTCCACATATCTAGGCTATGGTCCACATATCTAGGCTATGGTCACATATCTAGGCTATGGTCCACATATCTAGGCTATGGTCCACATATCTAGGCTATGGTCCACATATCTAGGCTATGGTCCACATATCTAGGCTATGGTCCACATATCTAGGCTATGGTCCACATATCTAGGCTATGGTCCACATATCTAGGCTATGGTCCACATATCTAGGCTATGGTCCACATATCTAGGCTATGATCCACATATCTAGGCTATGATCCACATATCTAGGCTATGGTCCACATATCTAGGCTATGGTCCACATATCTAGGCTATGGTCCACATATCTAGGCTATGGTCCACATATCTAGGCTATGATCCACATATCTAGGCTATGATCCACATATCTAGGCTATGGTCCACATATCTAGGCTATGGTCCACATATCTAGGCTATGGTCCACATATCTAGGCTATGGTCCACATATCTAGGCTATGGTCCACATATCTAGGCTATGGTCCACATATCTAGGCTATGGTCCACATATCTAGGCTATGGTCCACATATCTAGGCTATGGTCCACATATCTAGGCTATGGTCCACATATCTAGGCTATGGTCCACATATCTAGGCTATGTTCCACATATCTAGGCTATGGTCCACATATCTAGGCTATGGTCCACATATCTAGGCTATGGGCCACATATCTAGGCTATGGTCCACATATCTAGGCTATGGTCCACATATCTAGGCTATGGGCCACATATCTAGGCTATGGTCCACATATCTAGGCTATGGTCCACATATCTAGGCTATGATCCACATATCTAGGCTATGGTCCACATATCTAGGCTATGGTCCACATATCTAGGCTATGGTCCACATATCTAGGCTATGGTCCACATATCTAGGCTATGGTCCACATATCTAGGCTATGGTCCACATATCTAGGCTATGGTCCACATATCTAGGCTATGGTCCACATATCTAGGCTATGGTCCATCTAGGCTATATCTAGGCTATGTTCCACATATCTAGGCTATGGTCCACATATCTAGGCTATGGTCCACATATCTAGGCTATGGTCCACATATCTAGGCTATGGTCCACATATCTAGGCTATGGTCCACATATCTAGGCTATGGGCCACATATCTAGGCTATGGTCCACATATCTAGGCTATGGTCCACATATCTAGGCTATGTTCCACATATCTAGGCTATGGTCCACATATCTAGGCTATGGGCCACATATCTAGGCTATGGTCCACATATCTAGGCTATGGTCCACATATCTAGGCTATGGTCCACATATCTAGGCTATGGTCCACATATCTAGGCTATGGTCCACATATCTAGGCTATGGTCCACATATCTAGGCTATGGTCCACATATCTAGGCTATGGTCCACATATCTAGGCTATGGGCCACATATCTAGGCTATGTTCCACATATCTAGGCTATGTTCCACATATCTAGGCTATGTTCCACATATCTAGGCTATGGTCCACATATCTAGGCTATGGTCCACATATCTAGGCTATGGTCCACATATCTAGGCTATGGTCCACATATCTAGGCTATGGTCCACATATCTAGGATATGGTCCACATATCTAGGCTATGTTCCACATATCTAGGCTATGGTCCACATATCTAGGCTATGGTCCACATATCTAGGCTATGGTCCACATATCTAGGCTATGTTCCACATATCTAGGCTATGGTCCACATATCTAGGCTATGGTCCACATATCTAGGCTATGGTCCACATATCTAGGCTATGTTCCACATACCTAGGCTATGGTCCACATACCTAGGCTATGGTCCACATATCTAGGCTATGTTCCACATATCTAGGCTATGTTCCACATATCTAGGCTATGTTCCACATATCTAGGCTATGGTCCACATATCTAGGCTATGGTCCACATATCTAGGCTATGTTCCACATATCTAGGCTATGGTCCACATATCTAGGCTATGGTCCACATATCTAGGCTATGATCCACATATCTAGGCTATGTTCCACATATCTAGGCTATGGTCCACATATCTAGGCTATGGTCCACATATCTAGGCTATGTTCCACATATCTAGGCTATGTTCCACATATCTAGGCTATGTTCCACATATCTAGGCTATGGTCCACATATCTAGGCTATGGTCCACATATCTAGGCTATGATCCACATATCTAGGCTATGTTCCACATATCTAGGCTATGGTCCACATATCTAGGCTATGGTCCACATATCTAGGCTATGGTCCACATATCTAGGCTATGGTCCACATATCTAGGCTATGGTCCACATATCTAGGCTATGGTCCACATATCTAGGCTATGGTCCACATATCTAGGCTATGATCCACATATCTAGGCTATGTTCCACATATCTAGGCTATGGTCCACATATCTAGGCTATGGTCCACATATCTAGGCTATGGTCCACATATCTAGGCTATGGTCCACATATCTAGGCTATGGTCCACATATCTAGGCTATGGTCCACATATCTAGGCTATGGTCCACATATCTAGGCTATGTTCCACATATCTAGGCTATGTTCCACATATCTAGGCTATGGTCCACATATCTAGGCTATGATCCACATATCTAGGCTATGGTCCACATATCTAGGCTATGGTCCCTGGTCAAAAGTAGTCCTCTAAATAGGGAACAGGGTTCTGCTAAATAGGGAATAAGGTTCCATTAAATAGGGAACATGGTTCTATTCAATAGCAAACAGGGTTTTATTAAATAGGGAATAGGGTTTTATTAAATAGGGAATAGGGTTCCACTAAATAAATAAAGGGTTCCACTAAATAGGGAATAGAGTTCTATTCAATTGCGAAAGGGTTCTATTAAATAGGGAACAAGGTTCCACTAAATAGGGAATAGGGTTCAACTAAATAGGGAATAGGGTTCCACTAAAAAGGGAATAAGGTTCTATTCAATTGCGAATAGGGTTCTATTAAATAGGGAATAGGGTTTCACTAAATAAGGAATAGGGTTCCACTAAATAGGGAATAGGGTTCCATTCAATAGGGAACATGGTTCTATTAAATAGCGAACAGGGTTCCACTAAATAAGGAATAGGGTTCCACTAAATAGGGAATGGGCTTCTATTCAATAGTGAATAGGGTTCTATTAAATAGGGAATAGGGTTTCACTAAATAAGGAATAGGGTTCCACTAAATAGGGAATAGGGTTTTATTAAATAGGGAATAGGGTTCCACTAAATAGAGAAAAGGGTTCCACTAAATAAGAAATAGAGTTCTATTCAATTGCGAAAGGGTTCTATTAAATAGGGAACAAGGTTCCACTAAATAGGGAATAGGGTTCCACTAAATAGGGAATAGGGTTCCACTAAATAGGGAATAGGGTTCCACTAAATAGGGAATAGGGTTCCACTAAATAGCGAATAGGGTTCTATTAAATAGGGAATAGGGTTCCACTAAATATGGAAAAGGGTTCCACTAATTAGGGAAAAGGGTTCTATTTGGGATGCAGACATAGTGTAATGTCATTGTAATGGATCATTGCAGAGACACAAAGA
Organism: Oncorhynchus nerka; assembly: GCF_034236695.1. Classification (NCBI taxonomy): domain Eukaryota; kingdom Metazoa; phylum Chordata; class Actinopteri; order Salmoniformes; family Salmonidae; genus Oncorhynchus; species Oncorhynchus nerka. Next base: position 4,646,364 of record NC_088404.1, read on the forward strand.
GGACAGAGGCACATGCAGGGAACTACAGTACATGGGCAACACCGCTCTCTGTTGGCAATGCCAATAACAACACCATCATGACTTACTCCCACCATATGGTGACGAGAGAGAGGGAACTGCATGTATAGACTGTTGTGGCATCACTGGCCTCTTTGTGTGTCTTTGTTCATAGGAAATCACGTTGTATAAAGAGGGGCCACACATTGCACGTTTCCATTCATCTGATGGTACTGTATCTCTCTAATAATCCTCAAATGGATTAATTAATTTCAGTGTTTAATATAGCATGGATTTTGCATTTAGCCAAGTGGTTTGAGGGTCATACCCTCATAAAACGATTGACTATGTCAGGCTGTCTAACTGCATATGGTCTAAAATACTGAGGCTATACGTCCTGTACAAAGACATGGAGGAAGTGAAAGGAAAAGGGAGGGGGGAGCGGGTGGCGGTGCCTGGCTGCATGGAGGCAAACAATCAGTGAATGCATGAACTCAGAAGACAGTTTCAACAAACAATGGTTCTGACTGGGAATGCTCCATATCATTCTCCACGCGTATTCTCCTTCTTCCTCTTCTTCTTCTTCTTCCAAGGTGTTTCCAGAACAACCGCGTCTCTTCTTCGAGTCAATTCGGAGGATTCTCAAGAGAATCACCGCAGCGAGCATTGCTCAGTCAGAGAACACAGAGGACGTGTGCGTACCTTCCTGCCTCCTGTCCTTCCGTGTTCATACTTCATTTGGTGTCACAGTGGACTGCTCGCTCTCCTCTCGAACACCAGATAATCACAGGCATTGATCCGCTAAAAATGCATACACGAAAATAACAATTTACCCCGCTGAAGATAAACACAGTCACAGACATCTGCGCGAATGGGAAAATGCGCGACGCCTGATCTAGTCCTAGTAGGCTAAAGCTACCGGTTGCTGTCCACTGTTTCTTTCAAAGGAAAACTTGATTTGAATGTGTCGTTTTTGGGGGAGAAGGTAAGCGACAGTAGATACATGAGAGGAAGGATACTATTCTAAATAGCAAGCAGAGTGTCTCCGAGAGAGAGAGAGACAGAGAGAGACACAGAGAGAGAGAGCGAGAGAGAGAGACAGAGAGAGAGAGAGAGAGAGAGAGAGACAGAGAGAGAGAGAGAGAGAGAGAGAGAAGGGGAGAGAGAGAGAGAGAGAGAGAGGGGGAGAGAGAGAAGGGGAGAGAGAGAGAGAGAGACAGAGAGAGAGAGAGAGACAGAGAGAGAGAGAGAGAGACAGAGAGAGAGAGAGAGAGAGAGAGAGAGAGACTGGTGCTGTCCTTTCAGCACCACACCCGCAGTCACCTTGCTGTCTATGAATATCATTAACAGGTTCTACCAAAACCACCACAACAGGAAGAGAGTCTTTGTGCTGGATTCGGATTAGAAAGAATGAACATCACCTTGTGGATTTAAACCACCATCCATTGTTAATGGCATGCCATTGGCTACACTTGCTATCGTTTTGGATTTAAACGTTTTCCCTCCGGTAGGTCTTGTGGGTTGATTTTCATGACAGGTTGTGGAAACATTGGGGCATCCGGCATCATCAGTGGGAATATGTGCTGATTAGTCCTATAGGCCTGCACTTATTATTTAGGATATATATATATAGCCTGCAACCAGCAGCAGCCTAGCCGTATCTCTTCCCTCTTCCTCCCCTGGTAACCCCAGTTGTGCATGTGTTGCACGCGTTTTTCCCCCCTCCCACGGTGGCGCGCGGTGCTCATAGAGCGTCCGTTGTGATGCTGGGAACTTATTGGAGACATGCCTAAGGGACGCAATGGGCTTGAGCGACGAAAAGGATCGCATTGTGATAAACGTGGGAGGGACCAAGCACCAGACATACCGCGGTACCCTACGGACCCTGCCCGGCACCCGCTTATCCTGTCTGGCCGAACCCGACGCGCCTAGTCACTTCGACTGGGACGACAAACATGAGGAATTCTTTTTCGACCGCCATCCTGCCGTTTTCGCCCACATCCTTAACTATTACCGGACCGGTAAACTGCACTGCCCTGCCGATGTCTGCGGGCCTCTTTACGAGGAGGAATTGGCATTCTGGGGCATCGATGAGACGGACGTGGAGCCTTGCTGCTGGATGACCTATAGCCAGCATCGGGAGGCGGAGGAAGCGCTTGATAGTTTCGGCGGGGGTGCCCTGCTCGACTTAACCAGTAATGACGATCAGGACCCGGAGGTCGTGACCGACCCGGGGGATGTGGTTGGTGATGAGGCAGATGAGATGACGAGGAGACTGGCGCAGGGGGACTCAACCGACATAAAGGCGAGGGGGCTGTGGGGTCGTTGGCAGAAACGCATGTGGGCTCTGTTTGAAGACCCCTACTCTTCTAAATATGCAAGGGTGAGTAAGAGAGATATTTCTCTACTGTCCATAATGTCTATTTTCCTTTCCAATTGATTTTAAGCCTAATGATGGATATGCGGTTAATGATGAATGAGAGATTTATAGAGATGGAGATTGATAGAGGACTTCTAGACATGTGATGTGGAGGGGGTCTGTGTGAGAGTGACCTTGAGATGGTAGGCTAGTCTACTCCCCAGGGACTCATCAGGGAGCTCTACAGCAGGAGAATGCTACTATAACATTCAGGTGGAAGGAATAAATGTTGACCAATGGATCCTAACTACTAGCCTATTTTCACCCTTAGATTGTGGTCCATGGGACTCTGAACAAAAGTAGGACACTGAATAGGGAACCATCAGGGACACAGACGATGTCAACAACAAAAAAAACAGAGAAAGACGAGTGTAATCTCGAGTAACCTTCTCTTACTAAGCCGACCCAAACCGTGTCAAGCTGAGCTGTACTGCACTGGCCTGTTTAAGCATCCACCCTGGTTCTTGGAACACTGCTGGAAAGGACAATGAGAAAATAAAATATCAAAGACAGCACAGTGTGCCTATGGTACAGCTTTTGTGACAATAGTGTGAAAAGGTGCTATATGGCTTTGTACCAAGAACCTCCTGAACATGAGGTTAGCTTACCTGGGATGTTGGTATTTATGTTGGCATTTAGTTTGGTTAAACAAGGTCTATGAATCCTCTTGGACTAGCCTGGGGACAGAACTGTCTGTGCTGTCTTAGTGAGTGTGACAATGGCCATAGGAGTTGGCAAGAGAGCACCAACCAGGCCATGAGGACATGGACATGAGACTAGAATACCTAGGAAGTTGGCAGTTTGAGAATACCTGGGAGGTTGGCAGTTTGAGAATTCCTGGGAGGTTGGCAGTTTGAGAATACCTGGGAGGTTGGCAGTTTGAGAATACCTGGGAGGTTGGCAGTTTGAGAATACCTGGGAGGTTGGCAGTTTGAGAATACTGGGAGGTTGGCAGTTTGAGAATATCTGGGAGGTTGGCAGTTTGAGAATACCTGGGAGGTTGGCAGTTTGAGAATACCTGGGAGGTTGGCAGTTTGAGAATACCTGGGAGGTTGGCAGTTTGAGAATACCTGGGAGGTTGGCAGTTAGTGTTGGTTAGAATACCTGGCTGGGTTTGATATTGGCAGGTAGTGTTGATTAGAATACCTGGCTGGGTTTGATATTGGCAGGTAGTGTTGACGAGAATACCTGGCTGGGTTTGATATTGGCAGGTAGTGTTGATTAGAATACCTGGCTGGGTTTGATATTGGCAGGTAGTGTTGATTAGAATACCTGGCTGGGTTTGATATTGGCAGGTAGTGTTGATTAGAATACTTGGCTGGGTTTGATATTGGCATGTAGTGTTGGTTAGAATACCTGGCTGGGTTTGATATTGGCAGGTAGTGTTGATTAGAATACCTGGCTGGGTTTGATATTGGCATGTAGTGTTGGTTAGAATACCTGGCTGGGTTTGATATTGGCAGTTAGTGTTGATTAGAATACCTGGCTGGGTGGATCTGGTGGTTGATTAGAATACCTGGCTGGGTGGATCTGGTGGTTGATTAGAATACCTGGCTGGGTGCATATTGGCAGGTAGTGTTGGTTAAATAGGTCAGGTCAGCATGTTGAGTAAAAGCAGATCTTTAGCGCCAGCAGCAGTTGGCAGTATCTGATGGCAGACCTCCAGACTGACATAGTACACAGTTTGCTGCTCCACGGTTGGAGAGATGAGGTTCTTGGACCTGTGATTACGGGCAGGCTTCCATCTGGCCTGGTCCTATGGTCCTCGATGGTGGTGATAGTGAAACGAGTTTGCACCCTAAGACATTTTGGTAACATTTTATTTGAAGTATTATAACTTTTTTATTTATTTATTTATGTATCCATTATTTTACCAGGTATGTTGACTGAGAACACATTCTCATTTTCACCAACGACCTGGGGAATAGTTACAGGGGAGAGGAGGGGGATTATTGAGCCAATTGTAAACTGGGGATTATTAGGTGACCGTGATGGTTTGAGGGCCAGATTGGGAATTTACTTGTAAGTAAAGCCTGCTGGTATAATGCATTATAACTTGTTGTAAGTAAAGCCTGCTGGTATAATGCATTATAACTTGTTGTAAGTAAAGCCTGCTGGTATAATGCATTATAACTTGTTGTAAGTAAAGCCTGCTGGTATAATGCATTATAACTTGTTGTAAGTAAAGCCTGCTGGTATAATGCATTATAACTTGTTGTAAGTAAAGCCTGCTGGTATAATGCATTATAACTTGTTGTAAGTAAAGCCTGCTGGTATAATGCATTATAACTTGTTGTAAGTAAAGCCTGCTGGTATAATGCATTATAACTTGTTGTAAGTAAAGCCTGCTGGTATAATGCCTTGTTGTAAGTAAAGCCTGCTGGTATAATGCATTATAACTTGTTGTAAGTTGTAAGTATAATGCATTATAACTTTGTTGTAAGTAAAGCCTGCTGGTATAATGCATTATAACTTGTTGTAAGTAAAGCCTGCTGGTATAATGCATTATAACTTGTTGTAAGTAAAGCCTGCTGGTATAATGCATTATAACTTGTTGTAAGTAAAGCCTGCTGTTATAATGCATTATAACTTGCTGTAAGTATGTATGAAATCATATAATACTCTTAATAAGGCTTGTAAAGTATCAACATTTTAAATTGAGTGAAAATGGCTGGTAATGGCTGATTATAAGACATTATAAAGGATTATACATGGCAAGTCTAACCATGTATTGTAACTGCATCACAATGCTCCAAGTAGAAGGTTTCTATTATCTAATATTTCCCACTCTTTAGACCAGCCAGGTGAAACCCTCTACCCAAATACTGCAGTCTGTGTGTCGTGCTGCTCCTGCAGCTGTGTGACATGGCGATTGATACAATTACAGGATAAGGTGGGCACACGGCCAATCAACATGAAGTTAACACTCTGATGTTATCACCCACTAGAAAAGTACGAGAATTTACAGGTCCGGAACTACACAACACCGTTGAGATCAGAAATACAGTTGATTATTTAATTGAGTAGCCGTTCAGATTGGAGTTGTTGATTGTTTATCACTACTGGCTCTTGTTATAACTGGCTCTTGTTGTGTGGTAGACACGGACGACAAGTTGATTGGTGAGTGTTGAATATTATTTAAACAGAGTGAAAGTAGCCGACTTCTCAAATGCGTAGCATCTCGTCCTCAAGGTTTTGTTTTATTTTTTAAAAATGAGTTTCACATAACTCTTAACTCGGACCGTTGTCTAAAATCCCTACCACCGGAAACCATTCAGAGCTGCCATGCATTTCAGTGTGAGAGCCACATATTTCCGTGAAAGCTATATATTTAATTGTGAAAGCCAATAAGCCATACATTTCAGTGTGAGCAAGACAGGACCTCAGCAGTGAAGTTTGACAGAGCTTTATTTATGGAGAACAGAATGTAATTGACTAGGACTAAATCACTGTTAATTATAGGCAGTATTCAGCTAGATTCAGATTCAGAATTCTGTGTGGTTCAGATTCAGATTTCTGTTTGATTCAGGTTTGATTCAGATTCAGATGTGATTCAGTTTCACATTGTAATGAAGTAGAGCAAGGTTTGACAGAGCTTGAAGCACGGCATGTGATTCATTATTCCAGGTGTTAACTACAGACTGTAGTATTCACAGTGGGCACATCACGTGACAGTGGAACATCCCCCTATCACCGTCTCTGTTGTCACTCATTACTTTATTAACCTTTATTTAACTAGGTTAAGTCATAGTGAACATCAACTAGGATTAGCCAAACAGGGCAACAACTAAGAAATATAATCTAGTCATTATCTAGTCTTTCTACTTCTATGGGCAAAACAACCCTGATCGTCACCATAGAGGCCAAAACAACCCTGATCGTCACTATAGAGGACAAAACAACCCTGATTGTCACCATAGAGGACAAAACAACCCTGATCGTCACTATAGAGGCCAAAACAACCCTGATCGTCACTATAGAGGACAAAACAACCCTGATCGTCACCATAGAGGCCAAAACAACCCTGATCGTCACTATAGAGGACAAAACAACCCTGATCGTCACCATAGAGGACAAAACAACCCTGATCAACCCTGATCGTCACCATAGAGGACAAAACAACCCTGATCGTCACTATAGAGGACAAAAAACTGATCAACAACCTGATCGTCACCATAGAGGACAAAACATCAACCCTGGACGTCACCATAGAACAACCCTGATCGTCACTATAGAGGACAAAACAACCTGATCAACCCTGATCGTCACTATAGAGGACAAAACAACCCTGATCAACCCCTGATCGTCACTATAGAGGACAAAACAACCCTGATCAACCCTGACGTCACATAGAGGACAAAACCCTGATCGTCACTATAGAGGACAAAACAACCCTGATCGTCACTATAGAGGACAAAAAAACCTGATCAGACAAACAACCCTGATCGTCACTATAGAGGACAAAACAACCCTGATCAACCCTGATCGTCACCATAGAGGACAAAACAACCCTGATAGAGGACAAAAACCCTGATCGTCACTATAGAGGACAAAACAACCTGATCAACCCTGATCGTCACTATAGAGGACAAAACAACCCTGATCAAAACCCTGATCGTCACTATAGTGGACAAAACAACCCTGATCAACCCTGATCGTCACTATAGAGGACAAAACAAACAACCCTGACAACCCGTCACTATAGAGGACAAAACAACCCTGATCAACCCTGGATCGTCACTATAGAGGACAAAAAAACAACCCTGATCGATAGAGGACAAAACAACCCTGATCAACCCTGATCGTCACCATAGAGGACAAAAAACAACCCTGATCAACCCTGATCGTCACTATAGAGGACAAAACAACCCTGATCAACCCTGATCGTCACTATAGAGGACAAAACAACCCTGATCAACCCTGATCGTCACTATAGAGGACAAACCAACCCTGATCAACCCTGATCGTCACCATAGAGGACAAAACAACCCTGATCAACCCTGATACCGATAGAGGACAAAACGTCACTATAGAGGACAAAACAACCCTGATCAACCCTGATCGTCACTATAGAGGACAAAACAATCAACCCTGATCGTCACCATAGAGGACAAAACAACCCTGATCAACCCTGATCGTCACATAGAGGACAAAACAACCCTGATCAACCCTGATCGTCACTATAGAGGACAAAACAACCCTGATCAAAACCCTGATCGTCACTATAGAGGACAAAACAACCCTGATCAACCCTGATCGTCACTATAGAGGACAAACCAACCCTGATCAACCCTGGTCGTCACTATAGAGGACAAAACAACCCTGGTCGTCACTATAGAGGCCAAAACAACCCTGGACGTCACTATAGAGGACAAAACAACCCTGATCGTCACTATAGAGGACAAAACAACCCTGATCGTCACTATAGAGGACAAAACAACCCTGATCGTCACCATAGAGGACAAAACAACCCTGATCAACCCTGATCGTCACTATAGAGGACAAAACAACCCTGATCAACCCTGATCGTCACTATAGAGGACAAAACAACCCTGATCGTCACTATAGAGGACAAAACAACCCTGATCGTCACTATAGAGGACAAAACAACCCTGATCAACCCACCATAGAGGACAAAACAACCCTGATCAACCCTGATCGTCACTATAGAGGACAAAACAACCCTGATCAACCCTGATCGTCACTATAGAGGACAAAAAACAACCCTGAGGACAAAAACCCTGATCGTCACTATAGAGGACAAAACAACCCCTGATCGTCACTATAGAGGACAAAACAACCCTGATCGTCACTATAGAGGAAAAACCCTGATCAACCCTGATCGTCACTATAGAGGACAAAACAACCCTGATCAACCCTGATCGTCACCATAGAGGACAAAACAACCCTGATCAACCCTGATCGTCACTATAGAGGACAAACCAACCCTGATCAACCCTGGTCGTCACTATAGAGGACAAAACAACCCTGGACGTCACTATAGAGGACAAAACAACCCTGATCGTCACTATAGAGGACAAAACAACCCTGATCAACCCTGATCGTCACTATATAGAGGACAAAACAACCCTGATCAACCCTGATCGTCACTATAGAGGACAAAACAACCCTGATCGTCACGTCACTATAGAGGACAAAACAACCCTGATCAACCCTGACGTCACCATAGAGGACAAAACAACCCTGATCAACCCTCGTCACCATAGAGGACAAAACAACCTGTCAACCCTGATCGTCACTATAGAGGACAAAACAACCCTGATCAACCCTGATCGTCACTATAGAGGACAAAACAACCCTGATCAACCCTGATCGTCACTATAGAGGACAAAACAACCCTGATCAACCCTGATCGTCACTATAGAGGACAAAACAACCCTGATCTGATAGAGGACAAAACAACCCAACCCTGATCGTCACTATAGAGGACAAAACAACCCTGATAGAGGACAAAACAACCCTGATCGTCACTATAGAGGACAAAACAACCCTGATCAACCCTGATCGTCACTATAGAGGACAAAACAACCCTGATCAACCCTGATCAACCCTGATCGTCACTATAGAGGACAAAACAACCCTGATCGATCAACCCTCACTATAGAGGACAAAACAACCCTGATCAACCCTGATCGTCACTATAGAGGACAAAACAACCCTGATCAACCCTGATCGTCACTATAGAGGACAAAACAACCCTGATCGTCACCATAGAGGACAAAACAACCCTGATCAACCCTGATCGTCACTATAGAGGACAAAACAACCCTGATCAACCCTGATCGTCACTATAGAGGACAAAACAACCCTGATCAAAACAACCCCCTGACAACCCTCGTCACTATAGAGGACAAAACAACCCTGATCGTCACAGAGGACAAAACCTGATCGTCACTATAGAGGACAAAAAAAACAACCCTGATCGTCACTATAGAGGACAAAACAACCCTGATCAAAACCCTCACTATAGAGGACAAAACAACCCTGATCAACCCGTCGTCACTATAGAGGACAAAACAACCCTGATCAACCCTGATCGTCACTATAGAGGACAAAACAACCCTGATCAACCCTGATCGTCACTATAGAGGACAAAACAACCCTGATCAACCCTGGACGTCACTATAGAGGACAAAACAACCCTGATCAACCCTGATCGTCACTATAGAGGACAAAACAACCCTGATCAACCCTGATCGTCACCATAGAGGACAAAACAACCCTGATCAACCCTGATCGTCACTATAGAGGACAAAACAACCCTGATCGTCACTATAGAGGACAAAACAACCCTGATCGTCACTATAGAGGACAAAACAACCCTGATCAACCCTGATCGTCACTATAGAGGACAAAACAACCCTGATCGTCACTATAGAGGACAAAACAACCCTGATCAACCCTGGACGTCACTATAGAGGACAAAACAACCCTGATCAACCCTGGACGTCACTATAGTGGACAAAACAACCCTGATCAACCCTGATCGTCACTATAGAGGACAAAACAACCCTGATCAACAAAACAACCCCCTGATCGTCACTATAGAGGACAAAACAACCCTGATCAACCCTGACGTCACTATAGAGGACAAAACAACCCTGATCGTCACTATAGAGGACAAAACAACCCTGACGTCACTATAGAGGACAAAACAACCCTGATCGTCACTATAGAGGACAAAACAACCCTGATCGTCACTATAGAGGACAAAACAACCCTGATCAACCCTGATCGTCACTATAGAGGACAAAACAACCCTGATCAACCCTGATCGTCACTATAGAGGACAAAACAACCCTGATCAACCCTGATCGTCACTATAGAGGACAAAACAACCCTGATCAACCCTGATCGTCACTATAGAGGACAAAACAACCCTGATCAACCCTGGTCGTCACTATAGAGGACAAAACATCAACCCTGACGTCACTATAGAGGACAAAACCCTGATCAACCCGTCACCATAGAGGACAAAACAACCCTGATCAACCCTGATCGTCACTATAGAGGACAAAACAACCCTGATCAACCCTGATCGTCACCATAGAGGACAAAACAACCCTGATCGTCACTATAGAGGACAAAACAACCCTGATCAACCCTGATCGTCACTATAGAGGACAAAACAACCCTGATCAACCCTGATCGTCACCATAGAGGACAAAACAACCCTGATCAACCCTGATCGTCACCATAGAGGACAAAACAACCCTGGACGTCACTATAGAGGACAAAACAACCCTGATCAACCCTGATCGTCACTATAGAGGACAAAACAACCCTGATCAACCCTGATCGTCACTATAGAGGACAAAACAACCCTGATCAACCCTGACGTCACTATAGAGGACAAAAAAACAGCCTGATCAACCCTGATCGTCACTATAGAGGACAAAACAACCCTGATCAACCCTGATCGTCACTATAGAGGACAAAACAAAACCCTGATCAACCCTGATCGTCACTATAGAGGACAAAAAAACAACCCTCGATAGAGGACAAAACAACCCTGATCGTCACTATAGAGGACAAAACAACCCTGATCAACCCTGATCGTCACTATAGAGGACAAAAAACCCTGAACCCTGATCGTCACTATAGAGGACAACCCTGACCCTCGTCACTATAGAGGACAAAAAAACAACCCTGATCGTCACTATAGAGGACAAAACAACCCTGATCAACCCTGATCGTCACTATAGAGGACAAAACAACCCTGATCAACCCTGATCGTCACTATAGAGGACAAAACAACCCTGATCAGCCTGGACGTCACTATAGAGGACAAAAAAATCAACCCTGATCGACAAAACAGGACGTCAAAACCCTGATCGTCACTATAGAGGACAAAAAAACAACCCTGATCGTCACTATAGAGGACAAAACAACCCTGATCAACCCTGATCGTCACTATAGAGGACAAAACAACCCTGATGATCAACCCTGATCGTCACTATAGAGGACAAAACAACCCTGATCAACCCTGATCGTCACTATAGAGGACAAAACAACCCTGATCAACCCTGATCGTCACTATAGAGGACAAAACAACCCTGATCAACCCTGATCGTCACTATAGAGGACAAAACAACCCTGATCAACCCACTCACTAGAGGACAAAACAACCCTGATCAACCCTGATCGTCACTATAGAGGACAAAACAACCCTGATCGTCACTATAGAGGACAAAACAAAACAACCCTGATCGTCACTATAGAGGACAAAACAACCCTGATGATAGAGGACAAAACAACCCTGATCGTCACTATAGAGGACAAAACAACCCTGATCAACCCTGATCGTCACCATAGAGGACAAAACAACCCTGATCAACCCTGATCGTCACTATAGAGGACAAAACAACCCTGATCAACCCTGGACGTCACCATAGAGGACAAAACAACCCTGATCAACCCTGATCGTCACTATAGAGGACAAAACAACCCTGAACCCTGATCAACCCTGGAGTCACTAAGTAGAGGACAAAACAACCCTGATCAACCCTGATCGTCACTATAGAGGACAAAACAACCCTGATCGTCACTATAGAGGACAAAACAACCCTGATCGTCACTATAGAGGACAAAACAACCCTGATCAACCCTGGACGTCACTATAGAGGACAAAACAACCCTGATCAACCCTCGTCACTATAGAGGACAAAAACAACCCTGATCAACCCCTGTCACTATAGAGGACAAAACAACCCTGATCACCCTGATCGTCACTATAGAGGACAAAACAACCCTGATCAACCCTGATCGTCACTATAGAGGACAAAACAACCCTGATCGTCACTAGAGGACAAAAACCCTGAGCCCCGTCACTATAGAGGACAAAACACCCTGATCCCTGATCGTCACTATAGAGGACAAAACAACCCTGATCAACCCTGATCGTCACTATAGAGGACAAAACAACCCTGATCAACCCTCGTCACTATAGAGGACAAAACAACCCTGATCAACCCTGATACCCTGATCGTCACTATAGGACAAAAAAACAACCCTGATCGTCACTATAGAGGACAAAACAAATCAACCCTGATCGTCACTATAGAGGACAAAACAACCCTGATCAACCCTGATCGTCACTATAGAGGACAAAACAACCCTGATCGTCACTATAGAGGACAAAACAACCCTGATCAACCCTGATCGTCACTATAGAGGACAAAAAAACAAATCGTCACTATAGAGGACAAAACAACCCTGATCAACCCTGATCGTCACTATAGAGGACAAAACAACCTGACAAATCAACCCTGATCGTCACTATAGAGGACAAAACAACCCTGATCAACCCTGATCGTCACTATAGAGGACAAAACAACCCTGATCGTCACTATAGAGGACAAAACAACCCTGATCGTCACTGATAGAGGACAAAACAACCCTGATCAACCCTGATCGTCACTATAGAGGACAAAACAAATCAACCCTGATCGTCACTATAGAGGACAAACAACCCTGATCAACCCTGAAAACAACCCGTCACTATAGAGGACAAAACAACCCTGATCAACCCTGATCGTCACTATAGAGGACAAAACAACCCTGATCAACCCTGATCGTCACTATAGAGGACAAAACAACCCTGATCGTCACTATAGAGGACAAAACAACCCTGATCGTCACCATAGAGGACAAAACAACCCTGATCGTCACTATAGAGGATAAAACAACCCTGATCAACCCTGATCGTCACCATAGAGGACAAAACAACCCTGATCAACCCTGATCGTCACTATAGAGGACAAAACAACCCTGATCAACCCTGATCGTCACTATAGAGGACAAAACAACCCTGATCAACCCTGGACGTCACTATAGTGGACAAAACAACCCTGATCAACCCTGATCGTCACTATAGTGGACAAAACAACCCTGATCGTCACTATAGAGGACAAAACAACCCTGATCGTCACTATAGAGGACAAAACAACCCTGATCAACCCTGGACGTCACTATAGAGGACAAAACAACCCTGATCGTCACCATAGAGGACAAAACAACCCTGATCGTCACTATAGAGGACAAAACAACCCTGATCAACCCTGATCGTCACCATAGAGGACAAAACAACCCTGATCAACCCACTATAGAGGAGCCGTCACTCATAGAGGACAAAACAACCCTGATCGTCACTATAGAGGACAAAACAACCCTGATCGTCACTATAGAGGACAAAACAACCCTGATCAACCCTGGATCGTCACAATAGAGGACAAAACAACCCTGATCAACCCTGATCGTCACCAAGAGGACAAAAAAACCCTGATCAACCCTAGAGGTCAACCCTGACAAAACAACCCTGGATCGTCACTATAGAGGACAAAACAACCCTGATCGTCACCATAGAGGACAAAACAACCCTGATCAACCCTGGATCGTCACTATAGAGGACAAAACAACCCTGACAACCCTGACCCTCGTCACTATAGTGGACAAAACAACCCTGATCAACCCTGATCGTCACTATAGAGGACAAAACAAAACAAACCCTGATCAACCCTGATCGTCACTATAGAGGACAAAACAACCCTGATCAACCCTGACCCTGATCGTCACTATAGAGGACAAAACAACCCTGATCAACCCTGATCGTCACTATAGAGGACAAAACAACCCTGATCAACCCTGATCGTCACTATAGAGGACAAAACAACCCTGATCGTCACCATAGAGGACAAAACAACCCTGATCAACCCTGATCGTCACTATAGAGGACAAAACAACCCTGATCAACCCTGATCGTCACTATAGAGGACAAAACAACCCTGGACGTCACTATAGAGGACAAAACAACCCTGATCAACCCTGATCGTCACTATAGAGGACAAAACAACCCTGATAGAGGACAAAAACAACCCTGATCGTCACTATAGAGGACAAAACAACCCTGATCGTCACTATAGAGGACAAAACAACCCTGATCAACCCTGATCGTCACCATAGAGGACAAAACAACCCTGATCGTCACTATAGAGGACAAAACAACCCTGATCAACCCTGACCGTCACTATAGAGGACAAAAAAACCTGATCAACCCTGATCGTCACCATAGAGGACAAAAAACAACCCTGATCGTCACTATAGAGGACAAAACAACCCTGATCGTCACTATAGAGGACAAAAAAACCCTGATCAACCCTGATCGTCACTATAGAGGACAAAACAACCCTGATCGTCACTATAGAGGACAAAACAACCCTGATCGTCACCATAGAGGACAAAACAACCCTGATCAACCCTGATCGTCACTATAGAGGACAAAACAACCCTGATCGTCACTATAGAGGACAAAACAACCCTGATCGTCACCATAGAGGACAAAACAACCCTGATCAACCCTGATCAACCCTGATCGTCACTATAGAGGACAAAACAACCCTGATCGTCACATAGAGGACAAAACAACCCTGATCGTCACTATAGAGGACAAAACAACCCTGATCAACCCTGATCGTCACCATAGAGGACAAAACAACCCTGATCAACCCTGATCGTCACTATAGAGGACAAAACAACCCTGATCGTCACTATAGAGGACAAAACAACCCTGATCAACCCTGGACGTCACTATAGAGGACAAAACAACCCTGATCAACCCTGATCGTCACTATAGAGGACAAAACAACCCTGATCGTCACTATAGAGGACAAAACAACCCTGATCGTCACCATAGAGGACAAAACAACCCTGATCGTCACTATAGAGGACAAAACAACCCTGATCAACCCTGATCGTCACTATAGAGGACAAAACAACCCTGATCAACCCTGATCGTCACTATAGAGGACAAAACAACCCTGATCAACCCTGATCGTCACTATAGAGGACAAAACAACCCTGATCAACCCTGGACGTCACTATAGAGGACAAAACAACCCTGATCAACCCTGACGTCACTATAGAGGACAAAACAACCCTGATCGTCACTATAGAGGACAAAACAACCCTGATCGTCACTATAGAGGACAAAACAACCCTGATCAACCCTGATCGTCACTATAGAGGACAAAACAACCCTGATCGTCACCATAGAGGACAAAACAACCCTGATCGTCACTATAGAGGACAAAACAACCCTGATCAACCCTGATCGTCACCATAGAGGACAAAACAACCCTGATCAACCCTGGACGTCGCTATAGAGGACAAAACAACCCTGATCAACCCTGATCGTCACTATAGAGGACAAAACAACCCTGATCGTCACCATAGAGGACAAAACAATCCTGATCAACCCTGGACGTCACCATAGAGGACAAAACAACCCTGATCAACCCTGATCGTCACTATAGTGGACAAAACAACCCTGATCGTCACTATAGAGGACAAAACAACCCTGATCGTCACCATAGAGGACAAAACAACCCTGATCGTCACTATAGAGGACAAAACAACCCTGATCAACCCTGATCGTCACTATAGAGGACAAAACAACCCTGATCAACCCTGATCGTCACTATAGAGGACAAAACAACCCTGATCAACCCTGATCGTCACTATAGAGGACAAAACAACCCTGGATCGTCACCTGATCAACCCTGACCCTCGTCACTATAGAGGACAAAACAACCCTGATCAACCCTGATCGTCACTATAGAGGACAAAACATCGTCCTATAGAGGACAAAACAACCCTGATCGTCACTATAGAGGACAAAACAACCCTGATCAACCCTGGACGTCACTATAGAGGACAAAACAACCCTGATCACCCTCACTATAGAGGACAAAACAACCCTGATCGTCACTATAGAGGACAAAACAACCCTGATCAACCCTGATCGTCACCATAGAGGACAAAACAACCCTGATCAACCCTGGACGTCACTATAGAGGACAAAACAACCCTGATCGTCACTATAGAGGACAAAACAACCCTGGTCGTCACCATAGAGGACAAAACAATCCTGATCAACCCTGGACGTCACCATAGAGGACAAAACAACCCTGATCAACCCTGATCGTCACTATAGAGGACAAAACAACCCTGATCGTCACTATAGAGGACAAAACAACCCTGATCGTCACCATAGAGGACAAAACAACCCTGATCGTCACTATAGAGGACAAAACAACCCTGATCAACCCTGATCGTCACTATAGAGGACAAAACAACCCTGATCAACCCTGATCGTCACTATAGAGGACAAAACAACCCTGATCAACCCTGATCATCACTATAGAGGACAAAACAACCCTGATAGAGGACAAAACAACCCTGATCGTCACTATAGAGGACAAAACAACCCTGATGTCACTATAGAGGACAAAACAACCCTGATCGTCACTATAGAGGACAAAACAACCCTGATCGATAGAGGACAAAACAACCCTGATCAACCCTGGACGTCACTATAGAGGACAAAACAACCCTGATCAACCCGTCACTATAGGACAAAACAACCCTGAACAACCCAACCCTGATCGTCACTATAGAGGACAAAACAACCCTGATCAACCCTGACGTCACTATAGAGGACAAAACAACCCTGATCAACCCTGGACGTCACTATAGAGGACAAAAAACTGATCAACCCTGATCGTCACTATAGAGGACAAAACAACCCTGATCGTCACTATAGAGGACAAAACAACCCTGATCGTCACTATAGAGGACAAAACACCACCACTAGAGGACAAAACAACCCTGATCAACCCTGATCGTCACTATAGAGGACAAAACAACCCTGATCAACCCTGATCGTCACCATAGAGGACAAAACAACCCTGATCGTCACTATAGAGGACAAAACAACCCTGATCAACCCTGACCGTCACTATAGAGGACAAAAAAACCCTGATAAACCCTGATCGTCACCATATAGGACAAAACAACCCTGATCAACCCTGATCGTCACCATAGAGGACAAAACAACCCTGATCAACCCTGATCGTCACTATAGAGGACAAAACAACCCTGATCAACCCTGGACGTCACCATAGAGGACAAAACAACCCTGATCAACCCTGATCGTCACTATAGAGGACAAAACAACCCTGATCGTCACCATAGAGGACAAAACAACCCTGATCAACCCTGATCGTCACTATAGAGGACAAAACAACCCTGATCAACCCTGATCGTCACTATAGAGGACAAAACAACCCTGATCAAGCCACTATAGAGGACAAAACAACCCTGGACGTCACTATAGAGGACAAAACAACCCTGATCAACCCTGGTCGTCACTATAGAGGCCAAAACAACCCTGGACGTCACTATAGAGGACAAAACAACCCTGATCGTCACTATAGAGGACAAAACAACCCTGATCGTCACTATAGAGGACAAAACAACCCTGTCACTATAGAGGACAAAACAACCCTGATCGTCACTATAGAGGACAAAACAACCCTGATCGTCACTATAGAGGACAAAACAACCCTGATCGTCACTATAGAGGACAAAACAACCCTGATCAACCCTGGACGTCACTATAGAGGACAAAACAACCCTGATCAACCCTGATCGTCACTATAGTGGACAAAACAACCCTGATCAACCCTGATCGTCACTATAGTGGACAAAACAACCCTGATCAACCCTGATCGTCACTATAGTGGACAAAACAACCCTGATCAACCCTGGACGTCACTATAGTGGACAAAACAACCCTGATCAACCCTGATCGTCACTATAGAGGACAAAACAACCCTGATCAACCCTGATCGTCACTATAGAGGACAAAACAACCCTGATCGTCCCTAGAGGACAAAACGTCACTATAGAGGACAAAACAACCCTGGTCGTCACTATAGAGGACAAAACAACCCTGATCACGTCACTAGAGGACAAAACCCTCACTATAGAGGACAAAACAACCCTGATCGTCACTATAGAGGACAAAACAACCCTGACGTCACTATAGAGGACAAAACAACCCTGATCGTCACTATAGAGGACAAAACAACCCTGATCGTCACTATAGAGGACAAAACAACCCTGGACGTCACCATAGAGGACAAAACAACCCTGATCGTCACTATAGAGGACAAAACAACCCTGATCAACCCTGATCGTCACTATAGAGGACAAAACAACCCTGATCGTCACTATAGAGGACAAAACAACCCTGATCAACCCTGATCGTCACTATAGAGGACAAAACAACCCTGATCAACCCTGATCGTCACTATAGAGGACAAAACAACCCTGATCAACCCTGATCGTCACTATAGAGGACAAAACAACCCTGACAAAACAACCCTGATCACTATAGAGGACAAAACAACCCTGATCGTCACTATAGAGGACAAAACAAATCAACCCTGATCGTCACTATAGAGGACAAAACAACCCTGATCAACCCTGATCGTCACTATAGAGGACAAAACAACCCTGATCGTCACTGATCAAAACCCTGATCGTCACTATAGAGGACAAAACAACCCTGATCGTCACCCTGATCGTCACTATAGAGGACAAAAAACAACCCCCATAGAGGACAAAACAACCCCTGATCGTCACCATAGAGGACAAAACAACCCTGATCAACCCTGGACGTCACTATAGAGGACAAAACAACCCTGATCAACCCTGATCGTCACTATAGAGGACAAAACAACCCTGATCAACCCTGATCGTCACTATAGTGGACAAAACAACCCTGATCAACCCTGGACGTCACTATAGTGGACAAAACAACCCTGATCAACCCTGATCGTCACTATAGAGGACAAAACAACCCTGATCATCACTATAGAGGACAAAACAACCCTGATCGTCACCATAGAGGACAAAACAACCCTGATCAACCCTGATCGTCACTATAGAGGACAAAACAACCCTGATCAACCCTGATCGTCACCATAGAGGACAAAACAACCCTGATCGTCACTATAGAGGACAAAACAACCCTGATCAACCCTGACCGTCACTATAGAGGACAAAAAAACCCTGATCAACCCTGATCGTCACCATAGAGGACAAAACAACCCTGATCAACCCTGATCGTCACCATAGAGGACAAAACAACCCTGATCAACCCTGATCGTCACTATAGAGGACAAAACAACCCTGATCAACCCTGATCGTCACTATAGAGGACAAAACAACCCTGATCAACCCTGATCGTCACTATAGAGGACAAAACAACCCTGATCGTCACTATAGAGGACAAAACAACCCTGATCAACCCTGATCGTCACTATAGAGGACAAAACAACCCTGATCAACCCTGATCGTCACTATAGAGGACAAAACAACCCTGATCAACCCTGATCGTCACTATAGAGGACAAAACAACGTCCTAGAGGATCAACCCTGGTCGTCACTATAGAGGACAAAACAACCCTGATCGTCACTATAGAGGACAAAACAACCCTGATCAGGACAAAACAACCCTGATCGTCACTATAGAGGACAAAAAACAACCCTGATCGTCACTATAGAGGACAAAACAACCCTGATCGTCGTCACATAGAGGACAAAACAACCCTGATCGTCACTATAGAGGATAAACAACCTGATCGTCACTATAGAGGACAAAACAACCCTGATCAACCCTGATCGTCACTATAGAGGACAAAACAACCCTGATCAACCCTGACCGTCACTATAGTGGACAAAACAACCCTGATCAACCCTGATCGTCACTATAGAGGACAAAACAACCCTGATCGTCACCATAGAGGACAAAACAACCCTGATCAACCCTGGACGTCACTATAGTGGACAAAACAACCCTGATCAACCCTGATCGTCACTATAGAGGACAAAACAACCCTGATCAACCCTGATCGTCACTATAGAGGACAAAACAACCCTGATCAACCCTGATCGTCACTATAGAGGACAAAACAACCCTGATCAACCCTGATCGTCACTATAGAGGACAAAACAACCCTGATCAACCCTGGTCGTCACTATAGAGGACAAAACAACCCTGATCAACCCTGATCGTCACTATAGAGGACAAAACAACCCTGGTCGTCACTATAGAGGACAAAACAACCCTGATCAACCCTGGTCGTCACTATAGAGGACAAAACAACCCTGGAGGTCACTATAGAGGACAAAACAACCCTGATCGTCACTATAGAGGACAAAACAACCCTGATCGTCACTATAGAGGACAAAACAACCCTGATCGTCACTATAGAGGACAAAACAACCCTGATCAACCCTGATCGTCACCATAGAGGACAAAACAACCCTGATCGTCACTATAGAGGACAAAACAACCCTGATCGTCACCATAGAGGACAAAACAACCCTGATCAACCCTGGACGTCACTATAGAGGACAAAACAACCCTGATCAACCCTGATCGTCACTATAGAGGACAAAACAACCCTGATCAACCCTGATCGTCACTATAGAGGACAAAACAACCCTGATCAACCCTGATCGTCACTATAGAGGACAAAACAACCCTGATCAACCCTGGACGTCACTATAGTGGACAAAACAACCCTGATCAACCCTGATCGTCACTATAGAGGACAAAACAACCCTGATCATCACTATAGAGGACAAAACAACCCTGATCAACCCTGATCGTCACCATAGAGGACAAAACAACCCTGATCGTCACTATAGAGGACAAAACAACCCTGATCAACCCTGATCGTCACTATAGAGGACAAAACAACCCTGATCAACCCTGATCGTCACCATAGAGGACAAAACAACCCTGATCAACCCTGATCGTCACTATAGAGGACAAAACAACCCTGATCAACCCTGATCGTCACTATAGAGGACAAAACAACCCTGATCAACCCTGGACGTCACTATAGAGGACAAAACAACCCTGATCAACCCTGATCGTCACTATAGAGGACAAAACAACCCTGATCAACCCTGGACGTCACTATAGAGGACAAAACAACCCTGATCGTCATCGTCACTATAGAGGACAAAACAACCCTGATCAACCCTGATCGTCACTATAGAGGACAAAACAACCCTGGACGTCACTATAGAGGACAAAACAACCCTGATCAACCCTGATCGTCACTATAGAGGACAAAACAACCCTGGACGTCACTATAGAGGACAAAACAACCCTGATCAACCCTGGTCGTCACTATAGAGGCCAAAACAACCCTGATGTCACTATAGAGGACAAAACAACCCTGATCGTCACTATAGAGGACAAAACAACCCTGATCAACCCTGATCGTCACCATAGAGGACAAAACAACCCTGATCAACCCTGATCGTCACTATAGAGGACAAAACAACCCTGATCAACCCTGATCGTCACTATAGAGGACAAAACAACCCTGATCAACCCTGGACGTCACTATAGAGGACAAAACAACCCTGATCAACCCTGATCGTCACTATAGAGGACAAAACAACCCTGATCAACCCTGATCGTCACTATAGAGGACAAAACAACCCTGATCAACCCTGATCGTCACTATAGAGGACAAAACAACCCTGATCGTCACTATAGAGGACAAAACAACCCTGATCGTCACTATAGAGGACAAAACAACCCTGATCAACCCTGATCGTCACTATAGAGGACAAAACAACCCTGATCGTCACCATAGAGGACAAAACAACCCTGATCAACCCTGGACGTCACTATAGAGGACAAAACAACCCTGATCGTCACTATAGAGGACAAAACAACCCTGGACGTCACTATAGAGGACAAAACAACCCTGATCAACCCTGATCGTCACTATAGAGGACAAACCAACCCTGATCAACCCTGGTCGTCACTATAGAGGACAAAACAACCCTGATCGTCACTATAGAGGACAAAACAACCCTGATCGTCACTATAGAGGACAAAACAACCCTGATCGTCACTATAGAGGACAAAAAACAACCCTAGAGGACAAAACAACCCTGATCGTCACCATAGAGGACAAAACAACCCTGATCGTCACTATAGAGGATAAAACAACCCTGATCGTCACCATAGAGGACAAAACAACCCTGATCAACCCTGGACGTCACTATAGAGGACAAAACAACCCTGATCAACCCTGATCGTCACTATAGAGGACAAAACAACCCTGATCGTCACTATAGAGGACAAAACAACCCTGATCAACCCTGATCGTCACTATAGTGGACAAAACAACCCTGATCAACCCTGGACGTCACTATAGTGGACAAAACAACCCTGATCAACCCTGATCGTCACTATAGAGGACAAAACAACCCTGATCATCACTATAGAGGACAAAACAACCCTGATCGTCACTATAGAGGACAAAACAACCCTGATCAACCCTGATCGTCACTATAGAGGACAAAACAACCCTGATCGTCACCATAGAGGACAAAACAACCCTGATCAACCCTGAACGTCACTATAGAGGACAAAACAACCCTGATCGTCACTATAGAGGACAAAACAACCCTGATCAACCCTATAGAGGACAAAACAAATCAACCCTGATCGTCACTATAGAGGACAAAAAACCTGACAACCCTGATCGTCACCATAGAGGACAAAACAACCCTGATCAACCCTATAGAGGACAAAACAACCCTGATCAACCCTCGGCGTCACTATAGAGGACAAAACAACCCTGATCAACCCTGACGTCACCATAGAGGACAAAACAACCCTGATCAACCCTGGATCGTCACCATAGAGGACAAAAAAACAACCCTGTCACTATAGAGGACAAAACAACCCTGATCGTCACTATAGAGGACAAAACAACCCTGATCAACCCTGATCGTCACTATATAGACCCTGACAAAACAACCCTGATCGTCACTATAGAGGACAAAACAACCCTGATCGTCACTATAGAGGACAAAACAACCCTGATCAACCCTGATCGTCACTATAGAGGACAAAACAACCCTGATCGTCACTATAGAGGACAAAACAACCCTGGACGTCACTATAGAGGACAAAACAACCCTGATCAACCCTGGTCGTCACTATAGAGGCCAAAACAACCCTGGAGGTCACTATAGAGGACAAAACAACCCTGATCGTCACTATAGAGGACAAAACAACCCTGATCGTCACTATAGTGGACAAAACAACCCTGATCGTCACTATAGAGGACAAAACAACCCTGATCGTCACCATAGAGGACAAAACAACCCTGATCGTCACTATAGAGGATAAAACAACCCTGATCGTCACCATAGAGGACAAAACAACCCTGATCAACCCTGGACGTCACTATAGAGGACAAAACAACCCTGATCAACCCTGATCGTCACTATAGTGGACAAAACAACCCTGATCAACCCTGGACGTCACTATAGTGGACAAAACAACCCTGATCAACCCTGATCGTCACTATAGTGGACAAAACAACCCTGATCAACCCTGGACGTCACTATAGAGGACAAAACAACCCTGATCAACCCTGATCGTCACTATAGAGGACAAAACAACCCTGATCGTCACTATAGAGGACAAAACAACCCTGATCGTCACTATAGAGGACAAAACAACCCTGATCAACCCTGATCGTCACTATAGAGGACAAAACAACCCTGATCAACCCTGATCAACCCTGGACGTCACTATAGAGGACAAAACAACCCTGATCGTCACTATAGAGGACAAAACAACCCTGGACGTCACTATAGAGGACAAAACAACCCTGATCAACCCTGGTCGTCACTATAGAGGCCAAAACAACCCTGGAGGTCACTATAGAGGACAAAACAACCCTGATCGTCACTATAGAGGACAAAACAACCCTGATCGTCACTATAGAGGACAAAACAAAACAACCCTGATCGTCACTATAGAGGACAAAACAACCCTGATCGTCACCATAGAGGACAAAACAACCCTGATCAACCCTGATCGTCACTATAGAGGACAAAACAACCCTGATCAACCCTGTCGTCACTATAGAGGACAAAACAACCCTGATCAACCCTGGACGTCACTATAGAGGACAAAACAACCCTGATCAACCCTGATCGTCACTATAGAGGACAAAACAACCCTGATCAACCCTGATCGTCACTATAGAGGACAAAACAACCCTGATCAACCCTGATCGTCACTATAGAGGACAAAACAATCAACCCCCTGATCACTATAGAGGACAAAACAACCCTGATCGTCACTATAGAGGACAAAACAACCCTGATCAACCCTGATCGTCACTATAGAGGACAAAACAACCCTGATCAACCCTGGACGTCACTATAGAGGACAAAACAACCCTGATCGTCACTATAGAGGACAAAAAACCCTGATCAACCCTGATCGTCACTATAGAGGACAAAACAACCCTGATCAACCCTGATCGTCACTATAGTGGACAAAACAACCCTGATCGTCACTATAGAGGACAAAACAACCCTGATCGTCACTATAGAGGACAAAACAACCCTGATCAACCCTGATCGTCACTATAGAGGACAAAACAACCCTGATAGAGGACAAAACAACCCTGATCAACCCTGGACGTCGCTATAGAGGACAAAACAACCCTGATCTTCACTATAGAGGACAAAACAACCCTGATCGTCACCATAGAGGACAAAACAACCCTGATCAACCCTGATCGTCACTATAGAGGACAAAACAACCCTGATCGTCACCATAGAGGACAAAACAACCCTGATCAACCCTGATCGTCACTATAGAGGACAAAACAACCCTGATCAACCCTGATCGTCACTATAGAGGACAAAACAACGTCCTGACAAATCAACCCTGATCGTCACTATAGAGGACAAAACACCCTGATCAACCCTGATCGTCACTATAGAGGACAAAAAACAACCCTGATCGTCACTATAGAGGACAAAACAACCCTGATCAACCCTGATCGTCACTATAGAGGACAAAACAACCCCCTGATAGAGGACAAAACAACCCTGGACGTCACTATAGAGGACAAAACAACCCTGATCAACCCTGGTCGTCACTATAGAGGACAAAACAACCCTGGACGTCACTATAGAGGACAAAACAACCCTGATCGTCACTATAGAGGACAAAACAACCCTGATCGTCACTATAGTGGACAAAACAACCCTGATCGTCACTATAGAGGACAAAACAACCCTGATCGTCACCATAGAGGACAAAACAACCCTGATCCCTAGAGGACAAAACAACCCTGATCAACCCTGGACGTCACTATAGAGGACAAAACAACCCTGATCAACCCTGATCGTCACTATAGAGGACAAAAAAACAACCCTGACGTCACTATAGAGGACAAAACAACCCTGATCAACCCTGATCGTCACTATAGTGGACAAAACAACCCTGATCAACCCTGGACGTCACTATAGTGGACAAAACAACCCTGATCAACCCTGATCGTCACTATAGTGGACAAAACAACCCTGATCGTCACTATAGAGGACAAAACAACCCTGATCGTCACTATAGAGGACAAAACAACCCTGATCAACCCTGATCGTCACTATAGAGGACAAAACAACCCTGATCGTCACTATAGAGGACAAAACAACCCTGATCAACCCTGACCGTCACTATAGGGGACAAAAAAAACCTGATCAACCCTGATCGTCACCATATAGGACAAAACAACCCTGATCAACCCTGAGCGTCACTATAGTGGACAAAACAACCCTGATCGTCACTATAGAGGACAAAACAACCCTGATCGTCACTATAGAGGACAAAACAACCCTGATCAACCCTGGACGTCACTATAGAGGACAAAACAACCCTGATCGTCACTATAGAGGACAAAACAACCCTGATCAACCCTGATCGTCACTATAGAGGACAAAACAACCCTGATCGTCACTGACAAAACAACCCTGATCGTCACTATAGAGGACAAAACAACCCCTGTCATCAACCCTGACGTCACTATAGAGGACAAAACAACCCTGGTCGTCACCATAGAGGACAAAACAACCCTGATCAACCCTGGACGTCACTATAGAGGACAAAACAACCCTGATCAACCCTGATCGTCACCATAGAGGACAAAACAACCCTGATCAACCCTGATCGTCACCATAGAGGACAAAACAACCCTGATAGAGGACAAAACAACCCTGATCGTCACCATAGAGGACAAAACAACCCTGATCAACCCTGGACGTCACTATAGAGGACAAAACAACCCTGATCAACCCTGATCGTCACTATAGAGGACAAAACAACCCTGATCGTCACTATAGAGGACAAAACAACCCTGATCAGAGGACAAAACCCTGATCGTCACTATAGAGGACAAAAACAACCCTGATCAACCCTGATCGTCACCATAGAGGACAAAACAACCCTGATCAACCCTGATCGTCACTATAGAGGACAAAACAACCCTGATCAACCCTGATCGTCACTATAGAGGACAAAACAACCCTGATCAACCCTGGACGTCACTATAGAGGACAAAACAACCCTGACAACCCTGACCCTCGTCACTATAGTGGACAAAACAACCCTGATCCTGTCACTATAGAGGACAAAACAACCCTGATCAACCCTGATCGTCACTATAGAGGACAAAACAACCCTGATCAACCCTGGATCGTCACTATAGAGGACAAAACAACCCTGATCGTCACTATAGAGGACAAAACAACCCTGATCGTCACTATAGAGGACAAAACAACCCTGATCAACCCTGATCGTCACCATAGAGGACAAAACAACCCTGATCGTCACTATAGAGGACAAAACAACCCTGATCAACCCTGATCGTCACTATAGAGGACAAAAAACCCTGACAACCCTGATCGTCACTATAGAGGACAAAACAACCCTGATCAACCCTGATCGTCACTATAGAGGACAAAACAACCCTGATCAACCTAGAGGACCCTCGTCACTATAGAGGACAAAACAACCCTGATCAACCCTGATCGTCACTATAGAGGACAAAACAACCCTGATCAACCCTCGTCACTATAGAGGACAAAACAACCCTGATCAACCCTGATCGTCACTATAGAGGACAAAACAACTGATCTTCACCTGACAAATCAACCCTGATCGTCACTATAGAGGACAAAACAACCCTGATCAACCCTGGACGTCACTATAGAGGACAAAACAACCCTGATCGTCACCATAGAGGACAAAACAACCCTGATCGTCACTATAGAGGACAAAACAACCCTGATCAACCCTGATCGTCACCATAGAGGACAAAACAACCCTGATCAACCCTGGATGTCGCTATAGAGGACAAAACAACCCTGATCGTCACTATAGAGGACAAAACAACCCTGATCAACCCTGATCGTCACTATAGAGGACAAAACAACCCTGATCAACCCTGATCGTCACTATAGAGGACAAAACAACCCTGATCAACCCTGATCGTCACTATAGTGGACAAAACAACCCTGATCGTCACTATAGAGGACAAAACAACCCTGATCGTCACCATAGAGGACAAAACAACCCTGATCGTCACTATAGAGGACAAAACAACCCTGATCAACCCTGATCGTCACCATAGAGGACAAAACAACCCTGATCAACCCTGATCGTCACTATAGAGGACAAAACAACCCTGATCAACCCTGATCGTCACTATAGAGGACAAAACAACCCTGATCAACCCTGGACGTCACTATAGTGGACAAAACAACCCTGATCAACCCTGATCGTCACTATAGTGGACAAAACAACCCTGATCGTCACTATAGAGGACAAAACAACCCTGATCGTCACTATAGAGGACAAAACAACCCTGATCAACCCTGATCGTCACTATAGAGGACAAAAAACAACCCTGATCGTCACCGTCACTATAGAGGACAAAACAACCCTGATCGTCACCATAGAGGACAAAACAACCCTGATCAACCCTGATCGTCACTATAGAGGACAAAACAACCCTGATCAACCCTGATCGTCACTATAGAGGACAAAACAACCCTGATCAACCCTGGACGTCACTATAGAGGACAAAACAACCCTGATCGTCACTATAGAGGACAAAACAACCCTGATCAACCCTGGACGTCACTATAGAGGACAAAACAACCCTGATCAACCCTGATCGTCACTATAGAGGACAAAACAACCCTGATCGTCACTATAGAGGACAAAACAACCCTGATCGTCACTATAGAGGACAAAACAACCCTGATCGTCACTATAGAGGACAAAACAACCCTGATCAACCCTGATCGTCACCATAGAGGACAAAACAACCCTGACAAAACCCTGATCAACCCTGATCGTCACTATAGAGGACAAAACAACCCTGATCAACCCTGATCGTCACTATAGAGGACAAAACAACCCTGATCAACCCTGATCGTCACTATAGAGGACAAAACAACCCTGGTCTGACTCACTAGAGGACAAAACAACCCTGATCAACCCTGATCGTCACTATAGAGGACAAAACAACCCTGATCGTCACCATAGAGGACAAAACAACCCTGATCGTCACCATAGAGGACAAAACAACCCTGATCAACCCTGATCATCACTATAGAGGACAAAACAACCCTGATCAACCCTGATCGTCACCATAGAGGACAAAACAACCCTGATCGTCACTATAGAGGACAAAACAACCCTGATCAACCCTGGTCGTCACTATAGAGGACAAAACAACCCTGATCGTCACCATAGAGGACAAAACAACCCTGATCAACCCTGATCGTCACTATAGAGGACAAAACAACCCTGATCAACCCTGATCGTCACTATAGAGGACAAAACAACCCTGATCAACCCTGATCGTCACCATAGAGGACAAAACAACCCTGATCAACCCTGATCGTCACTATAGAGGACAAAACAACCCTGATCGTCACTATAGAGGACAAAACAACCCTGATCAACCCTGATCGTCACTATAGAGGACAAAACAACCCTGATCAACCCTGATCGTCACTATAGAGGACAAAACAACCCTGATCGTCACTATAGAGGACAAAACAACCCTGATCAACCCTGGATCGTCACTATAGAGGACAAAACAACCCTGATCAACCCTGGTCGTCACTATAGAGGACAAAACAATAGAGGACAAAACAACCCTGATCGTCACTATAGAGGACAAAACAACCCTGATCGTCACTATAGTGGACAAAACAACCCTGATCGTCACTATAGAGGACAAAACAACCCTGATCGTCACCATAGAGGACAAAACAACCCTGATCGTCACTATAGAGGATAAAACAACCCTGATCGTCACCATAGAGGACAAAACAACCCTGATCAACCCTGGACGTCACTATAGAGGACAAAACAACCCTGATCAACCCTGATCGTCACTATAGAGGACAAAACAACCCTGATCAACCCTGATCGTCACTATAGAGGACAAAACAACCCTGATCAACCCTGGACGTCACTATAGAGGACAAAACAACCCTGATCAACCCTGATCGTCACTATAGAGGACAAAACAACCCTGATCAACCCTGATCGTCACTATAGTGGACAAAACAAGGACAAAACAACCCTGATCGTCACTATAGAGGACAAAACAACCCTGATCAACCCTGATCGTCACTATAGAGGACAAAACAACCCTGATCAACCCACCATATAGAGGACAAAACAACCCTGATCAACCCTGGTCGTCACTATAGAGGACAAAACAACCCTGATCGTCACTATAGAGGACAAAACAACCCTGATCGTCACTATAGAGGACAAACCAACCCTGATCAACCCTGGTCGTCACCATAGAGGACAAAACAACCCTGATCAACCCTGGTCGTCACTATAGAGGCCAAAACAACCCTGGACGTCACTATAGAGGACAAAACAACCCTGATCGTCACTATAGAGGACAAAACAACCCTGATCGTCACTATAGTGGACAAAACAACCCTGATCGTCACTATAGAGGATAAAACAACCCTGATCAACCCTGATAGTCACCATAGAGGACAAAACAACCCTGATCGTCACCATAGAGGACAAAACAACCCTGATCAACCCTGATCGTCACTATAGAGGACAAAAACAACCCTGATCGTCACTATAGAGGACAAAAACAACCCTGATCGTCACTATAGAGGACAAAACAACCCTGATCAACCCTGGACGTCACTATAGAGGACAAAAACAACCCTGATCAACCCTGATCGTCACTATAGAGGACAAAACAACCCTGATCGTCACGTCATAGAGGACAAAAAACAACCCTGATCGTCACCATAGAGGACAAAACAACCTGATCGTCACCATAGAGGACAAAACAACCCTGATCAACCCTGATCGTCACTATAGAGGACAAAACAACCCTGATCAACCCTGACCGTCACTATAGTGGACAAAACAACCCTGATCAACCCTGATCGTCACTATAGAGGACAAAACAACCCTGATCGTCACCATAGAGGACAAAACAACCCTGATCAACCCTGATCGTCACTATAGAGGACAAAACAACCCTGATCAACCCTGATCGTCACTATAGAGGACAAAACAACCCTGATCAACCCTGATCGTCACCTAGAGGACAAAACCCTGGATCGTCACTATAGAGGACAAAACAACCCTGATCAACCCTGATCGTCACTATCACTATAGAGGACAAAACAAATCCCTGATCGTCACTATAGAGGACAAAACAACCCTGATCCCTGATCGTCACCATAGAGGACAAAACAACCCTGACCCTAGAGGACAAATCAACCCTGATCGTCACCATAGAGGACAAAAACCCTGAACCCTGATCGTCACTATAGAGGACAAAACAACCCTGATCAACCCTGATCGTCACTATAGAGGACAAAACAACCCTGATCAACCCTGATCGTCACTATAGAGGACAAAACAACCCTGATCAACCCTGACGTCAACCCTGGACGTCACTATAGAGGACAAAAAAAAACAACCCTGATCGTCACTATAGAGGACAAAACAACCCTGATCAACCCTGATCGTCACTATAGAGGACAAAACAACCCTGATCGTCACTATAGAGGACAAAACAACCCTGATCGTCACTATAGAGGACAAAACAACCCTGATCAACCCTGATCGTCACTATAGAGGACAAAACAACCCTGATCAACCCTGATCGTCACTATAGAGGACAAAACAACCCTGATCAACCCTGATCGTCACTATAGAGGACAAAACAACCCTGATCAACCCTGATCGTCACTATAGAGGACAAAACAACCCTGATCAACCCTGGACGTCACTATAGAGGACAAAACAACCCTGATCAACCCTGATCGTCACTATAGTGGACAAAACAACCCTGATCGTCACTATAGAGGACAAAACAACCCTGATCGTCACTATAGAGGACAAAACAACCCTGATCAACCCTGATCGTCACTATAGAGGACAAAACAACCCTGATCAACCCTGGACGTCACTATAGAGGACAAAACAACCCTGATCGTCACCATAGAGGACAAAACAACCCTGATCAACCCTGATCGTCACTATAGAGGACAAAACAACCCTGATCGTCACTATAGAGGACAAAACAACCCTGATCGTCACTATAGAGGACAAAACAACCCTGATCGTCACTATAGAGGACAAAACAACCCTGATCAACCCTGATCGACAAAACAACCCTGATCAAGCCACACTATAGAGGACAAAACAACCCTGATCAACCCTGATCGTCACTATAGAGGACAAAACAACCCTGATCAACCCTGATCGTCACCATAGAGGACAAAACAACCCTGATCAACCCTGATCGTCACCATAGAGGACAAAACAACCCTGATCAACCCTGATCGTCACTATAGAGGACAAAACAACCCTGATCAACCCTGATCGTCACTATAGAGGACAAAACAACCCTGATCAACCCTGGACGTCACTATAGAGGACAAAACAACCCTGATCGTCACCATAGAGGACAAAACAACCCTGATCAACCCTGATCGTCACTATAGAGGACAAAACAACCCTGATAGAGGACAAAACAACCCTGATCGTCACCATAGAGGACAAAACAACCCTGATCAACCCTGATCGTCACTATAGAGGACAAAACAACCCTGATCAACCCTGATCGTCACTATAGAGGACAAAACAACCCTGATCAACCCTGATCGTCACTATAGAGGACAAAACAACCCTGGACATCACTATAGAGGACAAAACAACCCTGATCAACCCTGATCGTCACTATAGAGGACAAAACAACCCTGATCAACCCTGGACGTCACTATAGTGGACAAAACAACCCTGATCGTCACCATAGAGGACAAAACAACCCTGATCGTCACTATAGAGGACAAAACAACCCTGATCAACCCTGATCGTCACTATAGAGGACAAAACAACCCTGATCAACCCTGGACGTCACTATAGAGGACAAAACAACCCTGATCAACCCTGATCATCACTATATAGGACAAAACAACCCTGATCGTCACCATAGAGGACAAAACAACCCTGATCGTCACTATAGAGGACAAAACAACCCTGATCGTCACCATAGAGGACAAAACAACCCTGATCGTCACCATAGAGGACAAAACAACCCTGATCAACCCTGATCGTCACTATAGAGGACAAAACAACCCTGATCAACCCTGATCGTCACTATAGAGGACAAAACAACCCTGATCAACCCTGATCATCACTATAGAGGACAAAACAACCCTGATCAACCCTGACCGTCACTATAGAGGACAAAACAACCCTGATCAACCCTGATCGTCACTATAGAGGACAAAACAACCCTGATCAACCCTGGACGTCACTATAAAGGACAAAACAACCCTGATCGTCACCATAGAGGACAAAACAACCCTGATCGTCACCATTGAGGACAAAACAACCCTGATCAACCCTGATCGTCACTATAGAGGACAAAACAACCCTGATCAACCCTGGACGTCACTATAGAGGACAAAACAACCCTGATCAACCCTGGACGTCACTATAGTGGACAAAACAACCCTGATCAACCCTGATCGTCACTATAGAGGACAAAACAACCCTGATCAACCCTGGACGTCACTATAGTGGACAAAACAACCCTGATCAATCCTGATCGTCACTATAGTGGACAAAACAACCCTGATCAACCCTGGACGTCGCTATAGTGGACAAAACAACCCTGATCGTCACTATAGAGGACAAAACAACCCTGATCGTCACCATAGAGGACAAAACAACCCTGATCAACCCTGGACGTCACTATAGAGGACAAAACAACCCTGATCAACCCTGATCGTCACTATAGAGGACAAAACAACCCTGATCAACCCTGATCGTCACTATAGAGGACAAAACAACCCTGATCGTCACCATAGAGGACAAAACAACCCTAATCAACCCTGATCGTCACTATAGAGGACAAAACAACCCTGATCAACCCTGGACGTCACTATAGTGGACAAAACAACCCTGATCAATCCTGATCGTCACTATAGTGGACAAAACAACCCTGATCAACCCTGGACGTCGCTATAGAGGACAAAACCACCCTGATCGTCACTATAGTGGACAAAACAACCCTGATCAACCCTGATCGTCACCATAGAGGACAAAACCACCCTGATCAACCCTGGACGTCACTATAGAGGACAAAACAACCCTGATCAACCCTGATCGTCACCATAGAGGACAAAACAACCCTGATCAACCCTGATCGTCACTAAATCAAATCAAATCAAATCAAATTTATTTATATAGCCCTTCGTACATCAGCTGATATCTCAAAGTGCTGTACAGAAACTGGACGTCCCTGATCCACTATAGAGGACAAAACAACCCTGATCAACCCTGGACGTCACTATAGTGGACAAAACAACCCTGATCAACCCTGATCGTCACTATAGTGGACAAAACAACCCTGATCAACCCTGGACGTCACTATAGAGGACAAAACAACCCTGA
Source organism: Oncorhynchus nerka (assembly GCF_034236695.1). Classification (NCBI taxonomy): domain Eukaryota; kingdom Metazoa; phylum Chordata; class Actinopteri; order Salmoniformes; family Salmonidae; genus Oncorhynchus; species Oncorhynchus nerka. The sequence goes on from NC_088404.1 coordinate 4,680,524, forward strand.
TCGTCACCATAGAGGACAAAACAACCCTGATCAACCCTGGACGTCACTATAGAGGACAAAACAACCCTGATCAACCCTGATCGTCACTATAGTGGACAAAACAACCCTGATCAACCCTGGACGTCACCATAGAGGACAAAACAACCCTGATCAACCCTGGACGTCACCATAGAGGACAAAACAACCCTGATCAACCCTGATCGTCACCATAGAGGACAAAACAACCCTGATCAACCCTGATCGTCACTATAGAGGACAAAACAACCCTGATCAACCCTGATCATCACTATAGTGGACAAAACAACTGACAGGTGTCTAAAAATCGAGCCCACAGACATCTCCAGACATCTCCAGGCATCTCCAGGCAATCTCCAGGCAATCTCCATTGACAAACATTGGCAGTAGAATGGCCCATACGAAAGAGTTCAGTGACTTTCAAAGTGGCACCATCATAGGTGTAAGTGCTGGTATTGTGAAGTGGAAACGTCTAGGAGCAACAACGGCTCAGCCACGAAGTGGTAGGCCACACAAGCTTCACAGAACGGGACTGCCGAGTGCCGAAGCTTTGCAGAGTTCCAAACTGCCCCTGGAAAGCAACGTCAGCACAAGAACTGTTTGTGAAATGTGTTTCCGTGGCCAAGCAGCCGCACACACGCCTAAGATCAACATGCGCAATGCCAAGCGTCGGCTGGAGTGGAATAAAGCTCGCCGCCATTGGACTCTGAAGCAGTAGAAACACGTTCTCTGTTGTGATGAATCACGCTTCACCATCTGTTAGTCCGACGGACGAATCTGGGTTTGGCGGATGCCAGGAGAACGAAACCTACCACAATGCTTAGTGACAACGGTAAAGTTTGGTGGAGGACTAAAAATGGTGTGAGGCTGTTTTTCATGGTTTGGACCCCTTGCATACAATGAGATTCTAGACAATTCTGTGCTTCCGACTTTGTGGAAACAGTTTGAGGAAAACCGTTTCCTGTTTCTGCTTGACAATGCCTCCCCCCCGTGCACCTCAACCCCATGCGAACACCTTTGGGATTAAATGGAACGCCAACTGCGAGCCAGGCCTCATCGCCCAACATCAGTGTTCGACCTCCCCAATATTCCAACATCTAGTGGAAAGCCTTCCCAGAAGAGTGGAGGCTGTTATAGAAGCAATGTTCCTACATCTAGTGGAAAGCCTTCCCAGAAGAGTGGAGGCTGTTATAGCAGTGATGTTCCTACATCTAGTGGAAAGCCTTCCCAGAAGAGAGGAGGCTGTTATAGCAGCAATGTTCCAACATCTAGTGGAAAGCCTTCCCAGAAGAGTGGAGGCTGTTATAGCAGCAATGTTCCTACTTCTAGTGGAAAGCCTTCCCAGAAGAGTGCCCATAATGCCCATGATTTTGGAATGAGATGTTGGGGGGAGGACTAGATACATAAAGTGCTTTCAATTGTAAACGCTCAAACAGATTTGTATGAATATATGTATGAAAATACCCTCGGATAAAAGATGACATTCTGTGCAGTTAGTCGGTTCATATAAAAATCCAAAATGCCAAATTAAACGTTTTAGCTTCACTGCCCAAATAAATCCATAGGGGGTTGTATGTGTCTACGAGCTGATAAACTATATGGGTTAGCACTGAGCCTCTGTGGCTGCGGCAGAATGAAGGCTAGCACTGAGCCTCTGTTAGCACTGAGCCTCTGTTAGCAATGAGCTTCTGTGGCTGTGGCAGAATGAGGGCTAGCACTGAGCCTCTGTTAGCACTGAACCTCTGTGGCTGTGGCAGAATGAGGGCTAGCACTGAGCCTCTGTTAGCACTGAGCCTTTGTTAGCAATGAGCTTCTGTGGCTGTGGCAGAATGAGGGCTAGCACTGAGCCTCTGTTAGCACTGAGCCTCTGTTAGCAATGAGCTTCTGTGGCTGTGGCAGAATGAGGGCTAGCACTGAGCCTCTGTTAGCACTGAGCCTCTGTTAGCACTGAACCTCTGTGGCTATGGCAGAATGAGGGCTAGCACTGAACCTCTGTGGCTGTGGCAGAATGAGGGCTAGCACTGAGCCTCTGTGGCTGTGGCAGAATGAGGGCTAGCACTGAGCCTCTGTTAGCACTGAACCTCTGTGGCTGTGGCAGAATGAGGGCTAGCACTGAACCTCTGTGGCTGTGGCAGAATAAGGGCTAGCACTGAACCTCTGTGGCTGTGGCAGAATGAGGGCTAGCACTGAGCCTCTGTGGCTGTGGCAGAATGAGGGCTAGCACTGAGCCTCTGTTAGCACTGAACCTCTGTGGCTGTGGCAGAATGAGGGCTAGCACTGAACCTCTGTGGCTGTGGCAGAATGAGGGCTAGCACTGAGCCTCTGTGGCTGTGGCAGAGAGGCAGGAGGACTTCACAGGGAATGAGGGCTTGTCCCAAATACTGTAGCACACTATTCCCCATATAGTGCACTACTTTTGAACCGAGCCCTGGTGAAAAGGAGTGCAATATATAGGGAATAGTTTGCCATTTTGGATGTAACTGAAGTCTGCTACAATGAAAGCGGCTGATGAAAGAAGCCTTGATCTCATTGGACGGATAGTGTTACAGGTTATGCTGTACCCAGTCCACTGTTCAGAAACAGGAGCACGGCCCGCTTTAAATTGAAACAGCCTTTGAACCACAGTACAGATCCAAAGGGGTTCACTTTCACAGAGTGACATGTTTGTCAACAAAAAGGTTTTTAATGGTTTGTTTCTCATTTCTTTCAGACGACGAAGTGTGTGGTTGACTGTTTCAGGATTGAAATTGTACTTTGTCTCTTGGGGGAGGGGGGGGGGGGTGACTGATATCTTTGACAATTGTCGGGGAGACGCATTGATTTTTCAGTTCTGATGGTGGGCCTGGCTGATTTGTTTCAGTTCTGATGGTGGGCCTGGCTGATTTGTTTCAGTTCTGATGGTGGGCCTGGCTGATATGTTTCAGTTCTGATGGTGGGCCTGGCTGATATGTTTCAGTTCTGATGGTGGGCCTGGCTGATATGTTTCAGTTCTGATGGTGGGCCTGGCTGATTTGTTTCAGTTCTGATGGTGGGCCTGGCTGATATGTTTCAGTTCTGATGGTGGGTCTGGCTGATATGTTTCAGTTCTGATGGTGGGCCTGGCTGATATGTTTCAGTTCTGATGGTGGGCCTGGCTGATATGTTTCAGTTCTGATGGTGGGCCTGGCTGATATGTTTCAGTTCTGATGGTGGGCCTGGCTGATTTGTTTCAGTTCTGATGGTGGGCCTGGCTGATTTGTTTCAGTTCTGATGGTGGGCCTGGCTGATATGTGTCAGTTCTGATGGTGGGCCATTCCAGTCAAATCTGGTCTAAAGTAGTGCACTATTTGGGAATAGGGTAGTGCACTATATAGGGAATAGGGTTCTACAGGGCTCTGGTCTAAAGTAGTGTACTATATAGGGAATAGGGTTTTACAGGGCTCTGGTCTAAAGTAGTGTACTATATAGGGAATAGGGTTCTACAGGGCTCTGGTCTAAAGTAGTGTACTATATAGGGAATAGGGTTCTATAGGGCTCTGGTCTAAAGTAGTGTACTATATAGGGAATAGGGTTCTATAGGGTTCTGGTCTAAAGTAGTACACTATATAGGGAATAGGGTAGTGCACTATATAGGGAATAGGTTGACTTTTGGAATGCAGGTTATTGTATTTCTATGTTCATTAGCTGTTGAAGTGAAGCACGGTACTCAGACTATAGTGATGTAAACCATCCACGGTACTCAGGCTATAGTGATGTGGGCTTGACTTCAGGACATGACAGGCTCATCGTGGCTGGAGGGTGTTGCTGAAGAGCTCAAATCTTCCGCTGAGGTCAGGACAGGATTTCACTGGAAACACAACAAAAACAAAAACACCAATACCCAACACAGTTAGACAACACAGCTATGAATGAATGATTTAGTCCAAGCAGGGAGTCTCATTGATGTGTAATAATGTGATTGTGTTTTAGTGAATTTTCATTGACCGTTGACACAGTAATGAAATAACATTGGCTGGGCTACTCACAGTGCTTGAAGAGGAAGCTATGCAATGCTCCAATGGATGAGGGCACACAGAACATGGCTTCAGTTCATGTCAGGAGGAGAGTTCTTAAATCAGGGAACATATGACGGGTCTTATCTGGAAACACAAATAGCAGATACATGGAGTTACACATTAATCAGAACTGAAAATGTAATCTACGGTAATGAAGAGGGCTTCAGTTGTTCAGGGGGCTTCATTTTAGCTGATGTTGTGATTGAGTACTAACTTGACTGTTGGTGCAAAGATAAGTTGATGAGGGATCCGGCTGGTTTCCCCTCTTCTCCTCTTCTCCTCTTCACCTCTTCTCCTCTTAAAGCAATTCTTCTAGACACCTATCTTTCAACAGTCAAATACAATGCCTGATGACAGAGTTGTATCTTTACAGTCATGTACCTGTGTGTACAGTATGTTTGTGTGTGTGTGTACAGTATGTGTGTGTGTGTACAGTATGTTTGTGTGTGTGTGTACAGTATGTGTGTGTGTGTACAGTATGTTTGTGTGTGTGTGTACAGTATGTGTGTGTGTGTGTACAGTATGTGTGTGTACAGTATGTGTGTGTGTGTGTGTGTGTGTGTGTGTGTGTGTGTGTGTGTGTGTGTGTGTACAGTATGTGTGTGTGTGTACAGTATGTTTGTGTGTGTGTACCATGTGTGTGTGTGTGTGTGTGTACAGTATGTTTGTGTGTGTACAGTATGTGTGTGTGTGTGTGTACAGTATGTCATAAGGTGAATGCACCAATTTGTAAGTCGCTCTGGATAAGAGCGTCTGCTAAATGACTTAAATGTAAATGTAAATGTATGTGTGTGTGTGTACAGTATGTTTGTGTGTGTACCATGTGTGTGTGTGTGTACAGTATGTTTGTGTGTGTACCATGTGTGTGTGTGTGTGTGTGTGTGTGTACAGTATGTGTGTGTGTACAGTATGTGTGTGTGTGTGTGTGTGTAGTGTGTGTGTGTGTGTGTGTGTGTGTGTACAGTATGTGTGTGTGTACAGTATGTGTGTGTGTGTTGCATTAACTCACTGGAGTATCAAGAAGCCCTCAGCTTCAATCATACCCAGACTTCTCTCACTTAGCACACACACACACACACACACACACACACACACACACACACACACACACACACACCCCCCACCCCTCCCAGATGTATAATTCATTCCATTAGTCTGCCTGACTGGCTGGTTGGTACAAGCATAGACATGTCTCTGTGAGTACTAGGTGTGGGTTCAAATACTATCTATCTGAAGTCTTTCAAAGACATTGAACGCTTGCTTTAGCCTGTCTGGAGTACCAGATGGGAGGAGTTTGCACTTTTGTGACTGTTCTATTAGTTCCTTTACACATACTCAATCGAGCTCGGCTAAAATATATATATTTTTTTCCAAACAGTACTTGAACCCATATCTTACGGGTACAAAGGATGAATGTACTTCTACAGCTCACTGTGTAAAACACCTGGCTTATAGTGTATAAATCATTTTCTGTTGCTCTTGTAAGAATTGGATTTTGTAACCTCACTCTCCGGCTTGAAAAATACAATCTTAGAAGAATCTATAGCTTTGATTCTAGCTGGCTGGCTTGCACGAGTTAATGAACTAAACTTGGCAGTGTGGTGACGTGAGACTAACTACTGCATTTACATTTACATTTAAGTCATTTAGCAGACGCTCTTATCCAGAGCGACTTACAAATTGGTGCTTTCACCTTATGACATCCAGTGGAACAGCCACTTTACAATAGTGCATCTAGGTCTTTTAAGGGGGGGAGGGGAGAAGGATTACTTTATCCTATCCTAGGTATTCCTTAAAGAGGTGGGGTTTCAGGTGTCTCCGGGAGGTGGTGATTGACTCCGCTGTCCTGGCGTCGTGAGGGAGTTTGTTCCACCATTGGGGGGCCAGAGCAGCGAACAGTTTTGACTGGGCTGAGCGGGAACTGTACTTCCTCAGTGGTAGGGAGGCGAGCAGGCCAGAGGTGGATGAACGCAGTGCCCTTGTTTGGGTGTAGGGCCTGATCAGAGCCTGGAGGTAGTGAGGTGCCGTTCCCCTCACAGCTCCGTAGGTACTGTACTAGAAAACGGTTGTGACTAGATGGAGCACAGCTATGAACAGAAGTGACTTTTGTAGAAGGTTAGGAGGAAGAGAATTTTAGGTAACCTTAACCTAACCTTAACCTAATTCTCCTAACCTTTTGTTCTACTAAGCTGGTATGAAAAAGTCACTAACGTCAGTAGTTGTCAACACTCTAGTCAAAACCCTTGAGAACCTAACTAATTTATTTAGCAGTGGGTTCTCCCCACTTACCCCGTCTAACAGAGTCCTTGGCGGCAAGGTCGTGCTATCAAGATGACAACCTGAGAGCTACTCTGTCTCCTCACGATGATGCCTGTGTTTGGGTTCTACTGTAACAACAACCTCATTCTTAGTGTCTTTCTTTTCAGCAGTGGAGTGTCACTCTCCTTCCATATTAGATTTATTAACAGACAGATGAAACAGGTGAGGAGGAGACCTTTTTTTTCATTTTAACCAGGCAAGTCAGTTAAGAACAAATTCTTATTTACAATGGCGGCCTAGGAACAGTGGGTTTAACTGCCTTGTTCGAGGGACAAAACGACAGATTTTTTTATCTTGTCAGCTCGGGGATTCGATCTAGCAACCTTTCGGTTACTAGCCCAACGCTCTAACCACTAGGCTTCCTGCCACCCCATAGCACGGGGCGGCAGGTAGCCTAGTGAGGAGGAGACACACAGTGGCAAGAAACAGTATGTGAACCCTTTGGAATTACCTGGATTTCTGCATAAATTGGGTCATAACATTTGATCTGACCTTCATCTAAGTCACAACAATAGACAAACACAGTCTGCTTAAACTATTATCACACAAATTATTGTATTATTCCTGTTTATATTGAATACATCATTAAACAATTCACAGTGTAGGTTGGGAAAAGTATGTGAACCCCCAAGGCTAATGACTTCTCCAAAAGCTAATTGGAGTCAGGAGTCAGCTAACCTGGAGTCCAACCAATGAGACGAGATTGGAGATGTTGGTTAGAGCTACCTTGCCGTATAAAAAACACTCTCAGAATGTTAGTTTGCTGTTCACAGGAAGCATTGCCTGATGAGAACCAATGCCTCGAACAAAAGAGATCTCAGAAGACCTAAGATTAAGAATTGTTAACTTGCATAAAGCTGGAAAGGATTACATAAGTATCTCTAATAGCCTTGACGTTCATCAGTCCACAGTAAGACAAATTGTCTCTAAAGTTCAGCGCTGTTGCTACTCTCCCTAGGAGTGGCCGTCCTGCAAAGATGACTGTGGACAGATGAAACTAAAGTTGAGTCGTTTGGAAGGAACACGCATCACTATGAAAAAAAGGCACAGCACACCGACATCAAAACCTCATCCCAGCTGTAAAGTATGGTGGAGGGAGCATCATGGTTTGGGGCTGCTTTGCTGCCTGAGGGTTTGGACAGCTTGCTATCATCGACGGAAAAATGAATTCCCAAGTTTATCAAGACTTTTTGCAGGAGAATATAAGGCTATCTGTCTGCCAATTGAAGCTCAACAGATGTTGTGTGACGCAACAGGAAAACAACCCAAAACACAGAAGTAAATCAACAACAGAATGGCTTCAACAGAAGAAAATACGTCTTCTGGAGTGGCCCAGTCAGAGTCCTGACCTTCTGGAGTGGCCCAGTCAGAGTCCTGACCTTCTGTAGTGGCCCAGTCAGAGTCCTGACCTTCTGGAGTGGCCCAGTCAGAGTCCTGACCTCAACCTGATTGAGATGCTGTGGCATGACCTCAAGAGAGCAGTTCACACCAGACATCACAAGAATATTGCTGAAATGAAACAGTTTGGTAAAGAGGAATGGTCCAAAATTCCTCCTGACCGTTGTGCAGTTCGGATCCGTTGAGGTTATTGCTGCCAAAGGAGGGTCAACCAGTTATTAAATCCAAGGGTTCACATACTTTTCCCACCCTGCACTATGAATGTTTACACGGTGTGTTTAATAAAGACATGAAAACGTATAATTGTTTGCGTGTTATTAGTTTAAGCAGACTGTGTTTGTCTATTGTTGTGACTTAGATGGAGTATTTTCAGTCCTACTGTGTGTCGTCTGACTGCTGTTCCCGACACCAGACATCACTGTGACCTTGGGCTCCACTGTACTGTGGACATGGAGGGGCCATGCTACTGTAGAAGATCACTCTGCCCATACTAATAGGCTGTTTATACCATCATAGTAAACCTCTACATCTGAATCCCAAATGGCACTTTATTGCCTTTTATAGTTACTTTTAACTAGGGCCTATCGGCCAGGGCCCATCGACCAGGGCCTATCGGCCAGGGCCCATCGACCAGGGCCTATCGGCCAGGGCCCATCGACCAGGGCCCATCGGCCAGGGCCCATCGACCAGGGCCCATCGACCAGGGCCCATCGACTAGGGCCCATCGACCAGGGCCCATCGACTAGGGCCCATCGGGACTCCCATCAGCCTCTGGTCAAAATCAGGGGTGTATGAGCCATCTGGCAATTCTGGCGAATGTCAGAGACTAAGTTCGGGCCGGGGGCCCATGAACATTTTAAGATAAAAAAAAAAAAAGAGAGAGATTTTTTTTTTTTTTTTGTGCAATTTGTTATACTAATCTATAATGGGCCTTTGGCTGATCAGTGGGCAACGGCCGGGCCCCCTACCAAGATGTGCCGATATTGGTTTTGTGATAGGCTGAGCTGAGGTCACGCAAACTACCATTCAAAGTCAAATGTGACATCAGCAAAGAGACCTGCAACGACTCTTTCATCAGTTAGATGATGGATCATGGGTCGTAAAAATGGAAAGGGTGCTAATAAACCTAGAAAGAGCTCTACATTGTCACTTCACACAAAATATCCTGTATTTATATTTATCATGGATCCCCATTAGTTCCTGTCAAGGCAGCAGCTACTCTTCCTGGGGTTTATTATGGATCCCCATTAGTTCCTGCCAAGGCAGCAGCTACTCTTCCTGGGGTTTATTATGGATCCACATTAGTTCCTGTCAAGGCAGCAGCTACTCTTCCTGGGGTTTATCATGGATACCCATTAGTTCCTGTCAAGGCAGCAGCTACTCTTCCTGGGGTTTATTATGGATCCCCATTAGTTCCTGCCAAGGCAGCAGCTACTCTTCCTGGGGTTTATTATGGATCCCCATTAGTTCCTGTCAAGTCAGCCAGCTACTCTTCCTGGGGTTTATTATGGATTCCCATTAGTTCCTGCCAAGGCAGCAGCTACTCTTCCTGGGGTTTATTATGGATCCCCATTACTTCCTGCCAAGGCAGCAGCTACTCTTCCTGGGGTTTATTATGGATCCCCATTAGTTCCTGCCAAGGCAGCAGCTACTCTTCCTGGGGTTTATTATGGATCCCCATTAGTTCCTGCCAAGTCAGCAGCTACTCTTCCTGGGGTTTATTATGGATCCCCATTAGTTCCTGCCAAGTCAGCAGCTACTCTTCCTGGGGTTTATTATGGGTCCCCATTAGTTCCTGCCAAGGCAGCAGCTACTCTTCCTGGGGTTTATTATGGATCCCCATTAGTTCCTGCCAAGGCAGCAGCTACTCTTCCTAGGGTTTATTATGGATCCCCATTAGTTCCTGTCAAGGCAGCAGCTACTCTTCCTGGGGTTTATTATGGATCCCCATTAGTTCCTGCCAAGGCAGCAGCTACTCTTCCTGGGGTTTATTATGGATCCCCATTAGTTCCTGCCAAGGCAGCAGCTACTCTTCCTGGGGTTTATTATGGATCCCCATTAGTTCCTGCCAAGGCAGCAGCTACTCTTCCTGGGGTTTATTATGGATACCCATTAGTTCCTGCCAAGGCAGCAGCTAATCTTCCTGGGGTTTATTATGGATCCCCATTAGTTCCTGTCAAGGCAGCAGCTACTCTTCCTGGGGTTTATTATGGATCCCCATTAGTTCCTGTCAAGGCTGCAGCTACTCTTCCTGGGGTTTATTATGGATCCCCATTAGTTCCTGTCAAGGCAGCAGCTACTCTTCCTGGGGTTTATAATGGATCCCCATTAGTTCCTGCCATAGCAGCAGCTACTCTTCCTGGGGTTTATTATGGATCCCCATTACTTCCTGCCAAGGCAGCAGCTACCCTTCCTGGGGTTTATTATGGATCCCCATTAGTTCCTGTCAAGGCAGCCAGCTACTCTTCCTGGGGTTTATTATGGATCCCCATTAGTTCCTGCCAAGGCAGCAGCTACTCTTCCTGGGGTTTATTATGGATCCCCATTAGTTCCTGTCAAGGCAGCCAGCTACTCATCCTGGGGTTTATTATGGATCCCCATTAGTTCCTACCAAGGCAGCAGCTACTCTTCCTGGGGTTTATTATGGATCCCCATTAGTTCCTGTCAAGGCAGCAGCTACTCAGCAACGACTCAGTTTCAGAATGGGTGGCAAGAAATGTTAGTCCTAAATATTTAAAAAACTAAAAGCATTGTATTTGGGTCAAATCATTCACTAAATCCCAAACTCTCTCCTCCCCTCCCTTCTCCCCACTCCTCCCCTCTCCTCCTCTCTCCACTCCTTTGCTCTCCCATACCCCTCTCCTCCCCTCTCCTCCCCTCTCTCCACTCCCCTCTCTCCTCCTCTCCCCTCTATCCACTCCTCCCCTCTCCCCACTCCTACCCTCTCCCCTCTCCCTATCCCACTCTCTCCCTCCCCATTACTCTCTCCCCTTTTCACTCTCTCTCTTTTCTCTCTGTCTTCCTCTCCATTTCCCTCCTCTCTCCTCCTCTCCCCTCTATCCACTCCTCCCCTCTCCCCTCCTCTCCCCACTCCTACCCTCTCCCCTCTCCCTATCCCACTCCCTCCCTCCCCCATTACACTCTCCCCTTTTCACTCTCTCGCTCTCTTTCTCTCTGTCTTCCTCTCCATTTCCCTCCTCTCCCCTCTATCCACTCCTACCCTCTCCCCTCCTCTCCCCACTCCTACCCTCTCCCCTCTCCCTATCCCAATCTCTCCCTCCCCCATTACTCTCTCCCCTTTTCACTCTCTCTCTCTCTTTCTCTCTGTCCTCCTCTCCATTTCCCTCCTCTCTCTCCTCCCCTCTCTCCCTCCACAGTGGATAGCCCTGGCCTCTCTGTTCTTCATCCTCGTGTCCATCTCCACCTTCTGCCTGGAGACCCACGAGTTCTTCAACCCCATCGTGAACCGCACCGAGCTTGAGCTGGTGGACAACGTGACGGTGGAGCATGTGTACCAGGAGACGGAGACGGTGGTCTATCTCACCTATATCGAGGGCGTCTGCGTGGTCTGGTTTACCTTTGAGTTCATGATGAGAGTCATATTCTGTCCGGACAAGATGGAGTTCATGAAGAAAGCTCTCAACGTTATCGACTTCGTGGCTATCTTACCGTTCTACCTGGAGGTCGGGCTGAGTGGGCTGTCGTCTAAAGCGGCTAAGGATGTTCTGGGGTTCCTGAGGGTGGTGAGGTTCGTCAGGATCCTGCGTATCTTCAAGCTGACCCGTCACTTCGTGGGCCTGAGGGTTCTGGGTCACACGTTACGAGCAAGCACCAATGAGTTCCTACTCCTCATCATCTTCCTCGCACTCGGAGTCCTCATCTTCGCCACGATGATCTACTACGCCGAACGGATGGGTGCGGACCCGACCGACCCGCGCGCCAGCGAGCACACGCACTTCAAGAACATCCCCATCGGATTCTGGTGGGCCGTCGTTACCATGACGACCCTTGGTTACGGCGACATGTACCCCCAGACGTGGTCTGGCATGCTTGTCGGAGCGCTGTGCGCCCTGTCGGGTGTACTGACCATCGCCATGCCCGTCCCCGTGATCGTCAACAACTTTGGAATGTATTACTCCTTGGCCATGGCGAAGCAGAAGCTACCAAAGAAGAAGAACAAGCATATCCCACGAGCACCCCAACCAGGATCACCCAACTACTATAAGTCCAGCATCAACTCTCCTCCAACGCCCCATAAAGCACCGCTCCTTCCTGATAGCCCGAAATTAGTCCACCCCGTTTTGGCACTGGCTCAAAACATTACTATGACACACGATGACGTCTTCAAAGTAAAGTTTCCAGGTGAGAAATCTCTTCTTTTCTCTCCTCTCCTTCCCTCTTAATTTCTTCTCTTCTCTGTAGTCAAACCCTCCTGCCACATCCTATTGTTCAGCTGTTTGTCTCGCTGTCTGTCTCACTATTTGTCTCGCTGTCTGTCTCACTATTTGTCTCGCTGTTTGTCTCGCTGTCTGTCTCACTGTCTCTCTCACTGTCTCTCTCACTGTCTGTCTCGCTGTCTGTCTCGCTGTCTGTCTCGCTGTCTGTCTCACTGTCTGTCTCACTGTCTGTCTCGCTGTCTGTCTCACTGTCTGTCTCACTATTTGTCTCGCTGTTTGTCTCGCTGTCTGTCTCACTGTCTCTCTCACTGTCTCTCTCACTGTCTGTCTCGCTGTCTGTTTCGCTGTCTGTCTCGCTGTCTGTCTCACTGTCTCTCTCACTGTCTCTCTCACTGTCTCTCTCACTGTCTGTCTCACTGTCTGTCTCGCTGTCTGTCTCACTGTCTCTCTCACTGTCTGTCTCGCTGTCTGTCTCGCTGTCTGTCTCGCTGTCTGTCTCACTGTCTCTCTCACTGTCTGTCTCACTGTCTGTCTCGCTGTCTGTCTCGCTGTCTGTCTCACTGTCTGTCTCGCTGTCTGTCTCGCTGTCTGTCTCACTGTCTGTCTCGCTGTCTCTCTCACTGTCTGTCTCGCTGTCTGTCTCGCTGTCTGTCTCACTGTCTCTCTCACTGTCTGTCTCACTGTCTCTCTCATTGTCTGTCTCACTGTCTGTCTCGCTGTCTGTCTCGCTGTCTGTCTCACTGTCTCTCTCACTGTCTGTCTCGCTGTCTGTCTCGCTGTCTGTCTCGCTGTCTGTCTCGCTGTCTGTCTCACTGTCTGTCTCACTGTCTGTCTCACTGTCTGTCTCACTGTCTGTCTCGCTGTCTCTCTCACTGTCTGTCTCACTGTCTGTCTCGCTGTCTGTCTCACTGTCTCTCTCACTGTCTGTCTCACTGTCTCTCTCACTGTCTGTCTCGCTGTCTCTCTCACTGTCTGTCTCACTGTCTGTCTCACTGTCTGTCTCGCTGTCTGTCTCGCTGTCTCTCTCGCTGTCTCTCTCGCTGTCTCTCTCGCTGTCTGTCTCGCTGTCTCTCTCACTGTCTCTCTCACTGTCTGTCTCACTGTCTGTCTCACTATTTGTCTCGCTGTTTGTCTCGCTATCTGTCTCACTGTCGCTCTCACTGTCTGTCTCGCTGTCTGTCTCACTATTTGTCTCGCTGTTTGTCTCGCTGTCTGTCTCGCTGTCTGTCTCACTGTCTGTCTCACTGTCTGTCTCACTGTCTCTCTCACTATTTGTCTCACTGTCTGTCTCACTGTCTGTCTCACTATTTGTCTCGCTGTTTGTCTCACTGTCTGTCTCACTGTCTGTCTCACTGTCTCTCTCACTGTCTCTCTCACTGTCTGTCTCACTGTCTGTCTCACTATTTGTCTCGCTGTTTGTCTCGCTGTCTGTCTCACTGTCTCTCTCACTGTCTGTCTCGCTGTCTGTCTCACTATTTGTCTCGCTGTTTGTCTCACTGTCTGTCTCGCTGTCTGTCTCACTGTCTCTCTCACTATTTGTCTCACTGTCTGTCTCACTGTCTGTCTCACTGTCTGTCTCACTATTTGTCTCGCCGTTTGTCTCGCTGTCTGTCTCGCTGTCTGTCTCACTGTCTCTCTCACTATTTGTCTCACTGTCTGTCTCACTGTCTGTCTCACTATTTGTCTCACTGTCTGTCTCACTGTCTGTCTCACTGTCTGTCTCACTGTCTCTCTCACTGTCTCTCTCGCTGTCTGTCTCGCTGTCTGTCTCGCTGTCTGTCTCACTGTCTGTCTCACTGTCTCTCTCGCTGTCTGTTTCACTGTCTGTCTCACTGTCTCTCTCACTGTCTGTCTCACTGTCTCTCTCTCTGTCTGTCTCACTGTCTCTCTCACTGTCTGTCTCACTGTCTCTCTCACTGTCTCTCTCACTGTCTGTCTCGCTGTCTGTCTCGCTGTCTGTCTCGCTGTCTGTCTCGCTGTCTGTCTCGCTGTCTGTCTGACTGTCTCTCTCACTGTCTCTCTCACTGTCTGTCTCGCTGTCTGTCTCACTGTCTCTCTCACTGTCTGTCTCACTGTTTATCTGTAGACGCCCTCCCTCTACACCCAGTGGCTCAACCAGGTAACTCAAATTCATCTCTCATTTGCCACCTTCCTAGCACTCTCACAGCCAGGCTGGCGTCTGCATCTGTGTCACACACACCTATATAGTAATAATTATGAAATGAAGATTCATATATGTGTAAGGGGCTTACATCAAGGCAATGAAAAGATATGTAAAAGATTCTGTAAAACTAAAAACCCGTATGAAGTTAGCGATTGTTGTTGTGTAGTAATTTGGCATCAATAACAGAAATGTTGTTACTATTGTAACTACAACAGCTTTACTATAAAAGAAAGAGCAATTTAAAGTTCAGTGTTAATTTTAGGCATATAACATTTACATTTAAGTCATTTAGCAGACGCTCTTATCCAGAGCGACTTACAAATTGGTGCGTTCACCTTATGACATCCAGTGGAGCAGCCACTTTACAATAGTGCATCTAAATCTTTTAAGGGGGGGGGGGTGAGAAGGATTACTTTATCCTATCCTAGGTATTCCTATAAAGGACAATCTCATCAAGTTAAGTACTGGACAAGCATGGCACACATTAACTTGTGCTGATCATTGAATGCAGGCGACTAACATGCACTACCGAGGTACTAGGCTGCTACTCATACTCATACTAAAATGCACCCGCCACTAAACCCACTAACCATCTGAGTCCAGACACCATCACCACCACTACTACTGTACACACTGTAATATCCTTCTGTAGCTTGCTTCAAATCCTGCTGTTGACTGTCCGAGGCAGTGCTAGTATAATTTATTTAACTTCTTATGGGCGTCCCACCTGGCCAACATCCGGTGAAATTGCAGAGCGTGAAATTCAAACTACAGTATTATAAATATTTAACTTTCATAAAATCACAAGTGTAACACATCAAAATAAAGCTTAACTTCTTGTTAATCCAGTCTCAGCCACTCTCTCAGATTTCAAAAAGGCTTTACGACGAAAGCAAACAATGCGATTATCTGAGGACAGCGACCCGCATACAAAACCATGAAAAACATATTTCAACAAGGCAGGTGCGACACGAAAGTCAGAAATAGCGACATAGAAAACGACTTACCTTTGATGATCTTCTTCTGTTGGCACTCCAACAGGTCCCAGTTACATCACAAATGGTCCATTTGTTCGATAATGTCCTTCTTTATACCCATAAAACTCTGTTTAGCTGGCGCGCTTCAGTCAATAATCCACCCAGTTTCCCTCCATCAAAATGCATAAAAAATGAATCCCAAACGTTACTAATAAACTATTCCAAACAAGTCAAACAATGTTAATAATGAAACCTTAGGTACCCTAATATGTAAATAAATAAATAAAATTTAAGACAGAGAATCATTGTTGTCTTTACCGGAGAAAAATAACAAAGAACGCACTCTCGTCCACGCGCTTGGAAACACTACAGCCAAAATGGGAACCACCTAGAAAAACTACAATTTCGGGCAAATGTTTCCAAAAATCAGCCTGAAACTCTTTCTAAAGACTGTTGACATCTAGTGGAAGCTCAAGGAACTGCAATCAGGGAGGACTTCGCCTTATAATAAAAGTGACAGCCATTGAAAATAGTGGTAGGGGTGGGGGGTTTGTCTGCCATATCAGTTCTGTTATACTCACAGCCATGATCTGTGTTTTCTATCTAAATCTACCAATTATATGCATATCCTAGCTTCTGGGCCTGAATAACAGGCAGTTTACTTTGGGCACGATTTTCATCCGGAAGTGAAAATACTGCCCCCTACACAGGAGAGGTTAAACAGTCAGTAATATTTTATTTGAATCATGCTGGGATGTGTGCAATACAGAATGTAGCACGCAACATAAAGCTTTCATACCTCATCTTCTAATCAAAGGTGCTGCACCTCAGACCTTCTCCCCTATGTGGGCTTCCGAGTGGGACAGCATTTCAGTGCAAGACGCGTCACTGCAGTGCCTGGTTCGAATCCAGGCTGTGTCACATCCAGCCGTGATTGGGAGTCCCATGGGGCGGTGCACAATTGCCCCAGGGTCGTCCTGGTTTGGCCGGGGTAGGCCGTCATTGTAAATAAGAATTTGTTGTTTAACTTTCCTAGTTAAATCAAAGTTAAATACATTTAAAAGACAATGTAAGATAGGTGAATTGCAACAGCACTATGCTCCATTCAAAACATACCCCCCCCGTATCCAATTTCCCTGTAACATAACGGAGACTTACGTTTTTCACTTTTGATTTTGGTTAAAAGATATTTCACAGCGATTTAGATAGCTCAATAATTCCCTACGTTGTTCAATGCTTGTTTCCTCACATAAACCCGAAATAGAGCTAACAGTGTCGAATTTTAGTAACCAGGAAATTATGATTTTTCTATATTGGTCACTTGACCCTACTTCCACTAGATAACACAGCCACAAAGTCAAAACAGCTTTCCCATTTTGACAACAGATGCCTCTCCAGTGGCAGAAATCAATAGGCGAATATCACAGCCAAGCACAACACTGGCGGGTAAGTAGCACTTTAAAACAATATCACCCTATTACTGCAGCTATATTATGGATATTTTCTTGAAATTATGTTTTTGTTGTTAAAAAAAATTCTATATGTAGCTCCTTTAAGCTGGTAATTGTTTGTTACTAAACATTATATGATTAACTTTTGACAGACTTCAGCACTGATTAAAGGGAGGTTAGCCTCTGAGGGAAGGAATGAAGTTGTATTGAATTGAATTGGGATGCCCATTTATCTAATTGTTGCAGTTCTCTGCTCTGGTCTCTTGTTTGGCAGTTGGACAAGAAGCATTGAAATCTTTTATTTGATCAGAGTGTTTGACCTTGTTGTCTGTATCTCCTGGAGAAATTATATTCTAATTTTACTTCTATGGAATGTCCTGAATCTCCTGATCTAATTCTGTTTCTATGGAATCTCATATTCTAATTCTGTTTCTATGGAATGTCCTATTCTAATTCTGTTTCTATGGAATATCCTTTTCTAATTCTGTTTCTATAGAATCTCCTGTTCTAATTCTATTTCTATGGAATCTCCTGTTCTAATTCTATTTCTATGGAATCTCCTGTTCTAATTATATTTACAGTGGGGCAAAAAAAGTATTTAGTCAGCCACCAATTGTGCAAGTTCTCCCACTTAAAAAGATGAGAGGCCTGCAATTTTCATCATAGGTACACTTCAACTATGACAGACAAAATGACAGGCCTCTCTCATCTTTTAAGTGGGAGAACTTGCGCAATTGGTGGCTGACTAAATACTTTTTTGCCCCACTGTATATGGAATCTCCTGTTTTAATTCTGTTTCTATGGAATCTCCTGTTCTAATTCTATTTCTATGGAATCTCCTGTTCTAATTCTGTTTCTATGGAATCTCCTGTTCTAATTCTATTTCCATGGAATCTCCTGTTCTAATTCTGTTTCTATGGAATCTCCTGTTCTAATTATATTTCCATGGAATCTCCTGTTCTAATTCTGTTTCTATGGAATCTCCTGTTCTAATTATATTTCCATGGAATCTCCTGTTCTAATTCTGTTTCTATGGAATCTCCTGTTCTAATTATATTTCCATGGAATCTCCTGTTCTAATTCTGTTTCTATGGAATCTCCTGTTCTAATTCTGTTTCTATGGAATCTCCTGTTCTAATTATATTTCCATGGAATCTCCTGTTCTAATTCTGTTTCTATGGAATCTCCTGTTCTAATTCTGTTTCTATGGAATCTCCTGTTCTAATTATATTTCAATGGAATCTCCTGTTCTAATTCTGTTTCTATGGAATCTCCTGTTCTAATTCTGTTTCTATGGAATCTCCTGTTCTAATTCTATTTCCATGGAATCTCCTGTTCTAATTCTGTTTCTATGGAATCTCCTGTTCTAATTCTGTTTCTATGGAATCTCCTGTTCTAATTCTATTTCCATGGAATCTCCTGTGTGTCTGTCTGAAGATTCCAAGCTGAATGGGGAGGCGGCCAACGCAGCTCTAGCCAATGAAGACTGTCCTCATATAGACCAGGCCATCTCGCCAGAGGAGATTTTCAGCCCCAGTGAGAGAGAACGGCCTTGTTGTCTCATCACCACAGCTGCAGAACGACCCAACCACAAAGGGTGTAGAGTCAGGAGGGGTACGTACACCTACAGTAACAGCCAAACACAGTCCAACCACACAGGGGGAGGAGGGAGGAGAGTTATGTACTGTAACAGCCAAACATAGGCAGCTATTAAACGGGTTGCTTTCCCTACAACCTGATTTCTCATAATCATACATACAGTACACAATTTCAACCTGTGGGCCAACACGCATGTGCACACGCATGTGACGCATATATTGAGAACTTGTTCTCAACTTGCCTACCTGGTTAAATAAAGGTGAAATAAATAAATAAATAAAATATGACGCACACGCACGCGCACACACACACACACACACCACACACACACGCACGCGCACGCACACGCACACACACACACACACACACACACACACACACACACACAAGGTTGTTATCCAAGCCTTTGCTCTACCCCCTAACTGTCATCTTATAGATCTGCATTCTGGTTTGACCTCTCCTCCTCCTAACAATAGACAGCGGTCACTTTACATTCGGTTTTGTCTTTCTTTTGACCAATGTGTTTTTGATATGTCTTTGTAGATGATACTTGTAGCTACCGTAGCTCTGTAGAGAAGTGCTCTGAACTCCATAGAACATGACGGGTCATTAAAGACGCCCTCCAGATTCAGCTAGTTTGGAGCCTTTCCCATTGAAAAACAATAAGTAAATACAGTAATGTACCTAACCACTTAAGCAGATGTTTTTTTGTTGTTGTTTTGTTTTTTTGACTCATCTTCGAAAGTCTGAGTTCTAAAAATACTTCTGCAAAAAAATCAAGGTCAGGACATTACAGGATATTATAGGACATTACTGGACATTACTTGACATTACTGGACATTACAGGACATTTCTGGACATTACAGGACATTTCTGGACATTACTGGACATTACAGGACATTACTGGACATTACTTGACATTACTGGACATTACTGGACATTACTGGACATTACAGGACATTAAAGGACATTACTGTACATTACAGGACATTACTGGACATTACTGTACATTACAGGACATTACTGGACATTACAGGACATTACTGGACATTACAGGACATTACTGTACATTACAGGACATTACTGGACATTACAGGACATTACTGGACATTACAGGACATTTCTGGACATTAATGGACATTACAGGACATTACTGGACATTACTTGACATTACTGGACATTACAGGACATTAATGGACATTACAGGACATTACAGGACATTACTGGACATTACAGGACATTTCTGGACATTACAGGACATTACAGGACATTACTGTACATTACAGGACATTACTGGACATTACTGGACATTACAGGACATGACAGGACATTACTGGACGTTACTTGACATTACAGGACATTACTGGACATTACTGGATATTACAGGACATTACTGGACATTACTGTACATTACAGGACATTACTGGACATTACAGGACATGACAGGACATTACTGGACATTACAGGACATTACTGGACATTACAGGACATTACTGGACATTACAGGACATTACTGGACATGACAGGACATTACTTGACATTACAGGACATTACTGGACATTACTGGACATTACAGGACATTACTGGACATTACTGTACATTACAGGACATTACTGACATTACTGGACATTACAGGACATGACAGGACATTACTGGACATTACTTGACATTACTGGACATTACAGGACATTACTGGACATTACAGGACATTACAGGACATTACTGGACATTACAGGACATTACTGGACATTACTGGACATGACAGGACATTACTGGACATTACTTGACATTACAGGACATTACTGGACATTACAGGACATTACAGGACATTACTGGACATTACAGGACATTTCTGGACATTACAGGACATTACAATACATTACAGGACATTACTGGACATTACTGGACATTACTGGACATTACAGGACATGACAGGACATTACTGGACATTACAGGACATTACTGGACATTACTGTACATTACAGGACATTACTGGACATTACTGGACATTACAGGACATGACAGGATATTACTGGACATTACTTGACATTACAGGACATTACTGGACATTACAGGACATTACAGGACATTACTGTACATTGAAGGACATTACTGGACATTACAGGACATTACTGGACATTACATGACATTACTGGACATTACAGGACATTACTGGACATTACAGGACATTTCTGGACATTACAGGACATTACAGGACATTACTGTACATTACAGGACATTGCTGGACATTACTGGACATTACTGGACATGACAGGACATTACTGGACATTACTTGACATTACAGGACATTACTGGACATTACAGGACATTACTTGACATTACTGGACATTACAGGACATTACTGGACATTACAGGACATTTCTGGACATTACTGGACATTACTGGACATTACAGGACATTACTTGACATTACTGGACATTACAGGACATTACTGGACATTACAGGACATTACTGTACATTACAGGACATTACTGGACATTACAGGACATGACAGGATATTACTGGACATTACTTGACATTACAGGACATTACTGGACATTACTGGACATTACAGGACATTACTGGACATTACTGGACATTACAGGACATTACTGGACATTACTGTACATTACAGGACATTACTGGTCATTACAGGACGTTACAGGACATTACAGGACATTACTGTACATTGCAGGACATTACTGGACATGACAGGACATTATTGGACATTACTTGACATTACAAGACATTACTGGACATTACTTGACATTACTGGACATTACAGGACATTACTGGACATTACAGGACCTTTCTGGACATTACTGGACATTACTTGACATTACTGGACATTACAGGACATTACAAGACATTACAGGACATTACTGGACATTACAGGACATTACTGGACATTACTTGACATTACATGACATTACTGGACATTACAGGACATGACAGGACATTACTGGACATTACAGGACATTACTGGACATTACTGGACATTACAGGACATTACTGTACATTGCAGGACATTACTGGACATTACTGGACATTACAGGACATTACTGGACATTACAGGACATTACTGGACATTTCTGGACATTACAGGACATTACAGGACATTACAGGACATTACTTGACATTACTGGACATTACAGGACATTACTAGACATTACAGGACATTATGGACATTACAGGACATTTCTGGACATTACAGGATATTACTTGACATTACTGGACATTACAGGACATTACTGGACATTACAGGACATTACTGGACATTACTGGACATTACAGGACATTACTGGACATTACAGGACATTACAGGACATTACTGTACATTGCAGGACATTACTGGACATTACAGGACATTTCTGGACATTACTGTACATTACAGGACATTGCTGGACATTACTGGACATTACTGGACATGACAGGACATTACTGGACATTACTTGACATTACAGGACATTACTGGACATTACAGGACATTACTTGACATTACTGGACATTACAGGACATTACTGGACATTACAGGACATTTCTGGACATTACTGGACATTACTTGACATTACTGGACATTACAGGACATTACTTGACATTACTGGACATTACAGGACATTACTGGACATTACAGGACATTACTGTACATTACAGGACATTACTGGACATTACAGGACATGACAGGATATTACTGGACATTACTTGACATTACAGGACATTACTGGACATTACTGGACATTACAGGACATTACTGGACATTACTGTACATTACAGGACATTACTGGACATTACAGGACGTTACAGGACATTACAGGACATTACTGTACATTGCAGGACATTACTGGACATGACAGGACATTACTGTACATTACAGGACATTACTGTACATTGCAGGACATTACTGGACATGACAGGACATTATTGGACATTACTGGACATTACAGGACATTACTGGACATTACTTGACATTACATGACATTACTGGACATTACAGGACATGACAGGACATTACTGGACATTACAGGACATTACTGGACATTACTGGACATTACAGGACATTACTGTACATTGCAGGACATTACTGGACATTACTGGACATTACAGGACATTACTGGACATTTCTGGACATTACAGGACATTACAGGACATTACAGAACATTACTTGACATTACTGGACATTACAGGACATTACTAGACATTACAGGACATTATGGACATTACAGGACATTTCTGGACATTACAGGACATTACTTGACATTACTGGACATTACAGGACATTACTGGACATTACAGGACATTACAGGACATTACTGGACATTACAGGACATTTCTGGACATTACAGGACATTACAATACATTACAGGACATTACTGGACATTACTGGACATTACTGGACATTACAGGACATGACAGGACATTACTGGACATTACTTGACATTACAGTACATTACTGGACATTACTGGACATTACTGGACATTACTGGACATTACAGGACATGACAGGATATTACTGGACATTACTTGACATTACAGGACATTACTGGACATTACAGGACATTACTGTACATTGCAGGACATTACTGGACATTACAGGACATTACTGGACATTACAGGACATTACTGGACATTACTGGACATTACAGGACATTACTGGACATTACAGGACATTACAGGACATTACTGGACATGACAGGACATTTCTGGACATTACAGGACATTACAGGACATTACTGTACATTACAGGACATTGCTGGACATTACTGGACATTACTGGACATGACAGGACATTACTGGACATTACTTGACATTACAGGACATTACTGGACATTACAGGACATTACTTGACATTACTGGACATTACAGGACATTACAGGACATTACAGGACATTGCTGGACATTACTTGACATTACTGGACATGACAGGACATTACTGGACATTACTTGACATTACAGGACATTACTGGACATTACAGGACATTACTTGACATTACTGGACATTACAGGACATGACAGGACATTACTGGACATTACAGGACATTACTGTACAGCACTGGACATTACAGGACATTACAGGACATTACAGGACATTACTTGACATTACTGGACACTACAGGACATTACTGGACATTACAGGACATTTCTGGACATTACTGGACATTACTGGACATTACAGGACATTACTGGACATTACTGGACATTTCTGGACATTACTGGACATTACTGGACATTACTTGACATTACTGGACATTACAGGACATTACTGGACATTACTGGATATTACTGTACATTACTGGACATTACTGGACATTACAGGACATGACAGGATATTACTGGACATTACTTGACATTACAGGACATTACTGGACATTACTGGACATTACAGGACATTACTGGACATTACTGTACATTACAGGACATTACTGGACATTACTGGACATGACAGGACATTATTGGACATTACTTGACATTACAGGACATTACTGGACATTACAGGACATTACTGGACATGACAGGACATTATTGGACATTACTTGACATTACAGGACATTACTGGACATTACAGGACATTACTGGACATTACTTGACATTACTGGACATTACAGGACATTACTGGACATTACAGGACCTTTCTGGACATTACTGGACATTACTGGACATTACTTGACATTACTGGACATTACAAGACATTACAGGACATTACTGGACATTACAGGACATTACTGGACATTACTGGAGAGCCCATGACATCATCAGATTGAAATAGTGCAAAGGGACTAGGGTCTGCGTCGCAAATGGTACCCTATTCCCTATATAGCGTACTACTGTTGATCAGGGCCGTATATTTGGGATAGAGTGTCATTTGGGATGCAGTAAGTACTATAAGATGTAATCAGACGTATTCCAATGATCCTTTTCCTTTAGAACCAACTTCTCTGGTTTTAAACAGCCTATGTGGCATCGATACCCAGCTAGCAATGAGGAATCTGGCCCAGAAGCGGCCATCTTCTGGGAGGCCGGAACTGATTGAATCAGCCCGGAATCAAAATTAACGACTGCTCAGACCCGGCCCAAGTACATCGGCCCGTTTCCATCTACTGGAATTCAGCCGACTTTGCCAGCATCTCACCAGAATCCCCCAGAAGCGACCCGATCCAAATTTGTATGAATGTATACAAAACTACCCAATTTAGTAATTTTAAATATCACTATTATACATTTTATACATACACTCGGGAGGCTCCATCCACAACGTTTTTAATGCCTATCAATTGCCTTGCACAAAGTATCAAAATACTAAAATACTACACAGTACTCTTAAAGAATTTAGTTTAAATGTTATTTGTATTTTTTGATCACAGAAACAATGAGAAAATATGGAAAAATAAATAATTATATGTTAATTAAATAAAGCAGCCCTTGTAATCATCTGCCAGAGAGTAGCCCCAATCGGCCCGAGGCCCAAGTAATACATTTGGGCCAGATAACTCACACCTGACTCTTGGCCGAGTGCCCCGACTCAGCCGGAATCGGCCCAGATCCACTGTGCTAGCTGGGAATGAGTCAGAAACATTGATTATAGTGTCAAAATTGACTACAAAGTGTAAATAGGATAATTTTGGCCATAAAGTCAGTCTCGTCCAAAACTACGTTTTGTAAGTGAGTTTGTCACGACATACAGGATGGGTAGATATGGATTAGGATCACATGACAAATACAATTTGATTTGATTAGTTGATTGGGAGCCCCATAGGGCAGGGCACAATTGGCCCAGAGTTCTCCGGGTTTGGCCGGGGTAGGCCGTCATTGTAAATAAGAATTTGTTCTTAACTGACTTGCCTAGTTAAATTTAAAAAATGTAATTAAATTGTGGCCTGGTTGCTCAATGTGACTGCTAGCTTCATTGACAAACATAGAGTTGGAACTTAGCCAAATAGCAATTCTTTTGGGGGGGGGGGGGGGGGGCTGATAAACAGCATTTAGCTTGTGCTTTATTTAGTTTGACAGCTTGCGGATGATGAAGTTGTAGACAGGTTATAGTTCTCAGAAATCAGTCCTCTGAGCACAGCCAGACTTTCCCGACTCGATACACTGAATGCAGTGCACTGGCCAGTTTTTCAGGCACATTTTTTAAATTTAGAAATACTGCACCAAACACCTTAGCTAGATGTAACATTGAGCAACGAAGATATTCCTCAGCAAAAAAAAAACGTCTAAATGAATGACAGATTTCTTGATTTATCTTAGATGAATTCTGACTTAAAAAAAAAAAAATGATGAAGTGACTATTTTATGTACACACAACATACATAATGTTCCTATATGTTATACAAACAAAACAACCAATTTGAGATGTTATTATATGAAATACAATGTGCTTGTGAAGAAAGCCTTGATGTATGTTTTGTTTGTTGTTTTATCATGTATGCAGCTACCTGGTGTGTTTGTTGTACTGATGCTATTGATGAGGAACCCTGCTGATGATTAGGAATCTGACGCTATTGACGATCATCATGATCGCCCTGTCTTGCTGATGGGTGTAATTAGTGTGGTGTTAGAGCCCAACGCTAATAGATAATATCTGACTATGGCGTTATGAAGTCCTATGGTTTATGAAGTCCTGTGGCGTTATGAGGGGCTATGTGAAGTTGCCTCATGACAGAGGAAAATGAAATGCCCAACCCTAAATTTGTAAAACAACAAACACTGTAAAAAAAAAAAAGATTATACTTTTAAATGTCTGTCTTTAAAAAATATATAATTCATGACTACGCCAACTCTAATCCAGTCTGTGTTTTAACTGGTATCTAAAAGCACAAAGCTATTGTTCTATTGGGGCTTGAGCCAACAGTGACCTAACAAATCTCTTACTGCCATCGATGCCTAGTGTATGCAAAACCTCAAAACCTCATTACGTTTCTCAAGTTGGGGGATTCAGCCCTTGGCTTTCAGTTAAAGGGAACACAGGACAGAATCCCAAAATCTACAGGGAGAATCGGTAAAAAGTGTAGCAGACTTCCAACATATTCTCCAGTATACTGTAGCAGACTGCCAACATATTCTCCAATATACTGTAGAAGACTGCCAACATATTATCCAATATACTGTAGCAGACTGCCATCATATTCTCCAATATACTGTAGCAGACTGCCATCATATTCTCCAATATACTGTAGCAGACTGCCAACATATTCTCCAATATACTGTAGCAGACTGCCAACATATTCTCCAATATACTGTAGCAGACTGCCAACATATTCTCCAATATACTGTAGCAGACTGCCAACATATTCTCCAATATACTGTAGCAGACTGCCAACATATTCTCCAATATACTGTAGCAGACTGCCAACGTATTCTCCAATATACTGTACAGACTGCCAACATATTCTCCAATATACATTACATTACATTACATTTAAGTCATTTAGCAGACGCTCTTATCCAGAGCGACTTACAAACTGTGGCAGACTGCCAACATATTCTCTAATATACTGTAGCAGACTGCCAACATATTCTCTAATATACAGTAGCAGACTTCCAACATATTCTCCAGTATACTGTAGCAGACTGCCGGCATATTCTCCAATATACTGTAGCAGACTGCCAACATATTCTCCAGTATACTGTAGCAGACTGCCAACATATTCTCCAATATACTGTAGCAGACTGCCAACATATTCTCCAATATACTGTAGCAGACTGCCAACATATTCTCCAGTATACTGTAGCAGACTGCCAACATATTCTCCAATATACTGTAGCAGACTGCCAACATATTCTCCAATATACTGTAGCAGACTGCCAACATATTCCCTAATATACTGTAGCAGACTGCCAACATATTCTCTAATATACTGTAGCAGACTGCCAACATATTCTCCAATATACTGTAGCAGACTGCCAACATATTCTCCAATATACTGTAGCAGACTGCCAACATATTCTCCAATATACTGTAGCAGACTGCCAACATATTCTCTAATATACTGTAGCAGACTGCCAACATATTCTCTAATATACTGTAGCAGACTGCCAACATATTCTCCAATATACTGTAGCAGACTGCCAACATATTCTCCAATATACTGTAGCAGACTGCCAACATATTCTCCAATATACTGTAGCAGACTGCCAACATATTCTCTAATATACTGTAGCAGACTGCCAACATATTCTCCAATATACTGTAGCAGACTGCCAACACATTCTCCAATATACTGTAGCAGACTGCCAACATATTCTCCAATATACTGTAGCAGACTGCCAACATATTCCTAATATACTGTAGCAGACTGCCAACATATTCTCAATATACTGTAGCAGACTGCCAACATATTCTCCAATATACTGTAGCAGACTGCCAACATATTCTCCAATATACTGTAGCAGACTGCCAACATATTCTCCAGTATACTGTAGCAGACTGCCAACATATTCTCCAATATACTGTAGCAGACTGCCAACATATTCTCCAATATACTGTAGCAGACTGCCAACATATTATCCAATATACTGTAGCAAACTGCCAACATATTCTCCAATATACTTTAGCAGACTGCCAACATATTCTCCAGTATACTGTAGCAGACTGCCAACATATTCTCCAATATACTGTAGCAGAATGCCAACATATTCTCCAATATACTGTAGCAGACTGCCAACATATTCTCCAATATACTGTAGCAGACTGCCATCATATTCCCAAATATACTGTAGCAGACTGCCAACATATTCTCCAATATACTGTAGCAGACTGTCAACATATTCTCCAATATACTGTAGCAGACTGCCAACATATTCTCCAATATACAGTAGCAGACTGCCAACATATTCTCCAATATACTGTAGCAGACTGCCAACATATTCTCCAATATACTGTAGCAGACTGCCAACATATTCTCCAATATACTGTAGCAGACTGCCAACATATTCTCCAATATACTGTAGCAGACTGCCAACATATTCTCCAATATACTGTAGCAGACTGCCAACATATTCTCCAGTATACTGTAGCAGACTGCCAACATATTCTCCAATATACTGTAGCAGACTGCCAACATATTCTCCAATATACTGTAGCAGACTGCCAACATATTATCCAATATACTGTAGCAAACTGCCAACATATTCTCCAATATACTTTAGCAGACTGCCAACATATTCTCCAATATACTGTAGCAGAATGCCAACATATTCTCCAATATACTGTAGCAGACTGCCAACATATTCTCCAATATACTGTAGCAGACTGCCATCATATTCCCAAATATACTGTAGCAGACTGCCAACATATTCTCCAATATACTGTAGCAGACTGCCAACATATTCTCCAATATACTGTAGCAGACTGCCAACATATTCTCCAATATACAGTAGCAGACTGCCAACATATTCTCCAATATACTGTAGCAGACTGCCAACATATTCTCCAATATACTGTAGCAGACTGCCAACATATTCTCCAATATACTGTAGCAGACTGCCAACATATTCTCCAGTATACTGTAGCAGACTGCCAACATATTCTCCAATATACTGTAGCAGACTGCCAACATATTCTCCAGTATACTGTAGCAGACTGCCAACATATTCTCCAATATACTGTAGCAGACTGCCAATATATTCTCCAATATACTGTAGCAGACTGCCAACATATTCTCCAATATACTGTAGCAAACTGCCAACATATTCTCTAATATACTGTAGCAGACTGCCATCATATTCCCAAATATACTGTAGCAGACTGCCAACATATTCTCCAATATACTGTAGCAGACTGTCGACATATTCTCCAATATACTGTAGCAGACTGCCAACATATTCTCCAATATACAGTAGCAGACTGCCAACATATTCTCCAATATACTGTAGCAGACTGCCAACATATTCTCCAATATACTGTAGCAGACTGCCAACATATTCTCCAATATACTGTAGCAGACTGCCAACATATTCTCCAATATACTGTAGCAGACTGCCAACATATTCTCCAATATACTGTAGCAGACTGCCAACATATTCTCCAATATACTGTAGCAGACTGCCAACATATTCTCCAATATACTGTAGCAGACTGCCAACATATTCTCCAATATACTGTAGCAGACTGCCAACATATTATCCAATATACTGTAGCAAACTGCCAACATATTCTCCAATATACTTTAGCAGACTGCCAACATATTCTCCAATATACTGTAGCAGAATGCCAACATATTCTCCAATATACTGTAGCAGACTGCCAACATATTCTCCAATATACTGTAGCAGACTGCCATCATATTCCCAAATATACTGTAGCAGACTGCCAACATATTCTCCAATATACTGTACCAGACTGTCGACATATTCTCCAATATACTGTAGCAGACTGCCAACATATTCTCCAATATACAGTAGCAGACTGCCAACATATTCTCCAATATACTGTAGCAGACTGCCAACATATTCTCCAATATACTGTAGCAGACTGCCAACATATTCTCCAATATACTGTAGCAGACTGCCAACATATTCTCCAGTATACTGTAGCAGACTGCCAACATATTCTCCAATATACTGTAGCAGACTGCCAACATATTCTCCAGTATACTGTAGCAGACTGCCAACATATTCTCCAATATACTGTAGCAGACTGCCAATATATTCTCCAATATACTGTAGCAGACTGCCAACATATTCTCCAATATACTGTAGCAAACTGCCAACATATTCTCCAATATACTGTAGCAGACTGCCAACATATTCTCCAATATACTGTAGCAGACTGCCAACATATTCTCCAATATACTGTAGCAGACTGCCAACATATTCTCCAATATACTGTAGCAGACTGCCAACATATTCTCCAGTATACTGTAGCAGACTGCCAACATATTCTCCAATATACTGTAGCAGACTGCCAACATATTCTCCAGTATACTGTAGCAGACTGCCAACATATTCTCCAGTATACTGTAGCAGACTGCCAACATATTCTCCAATATACTGTACAGACTGCCAACATATTCTCCAATATACTGTAGCAGACTGCCAACATATTATCCAGTATACTGTAGCATACTGCCAACATATTCTCCAATATACTGTAGCAGACTGCCAACATATTCTCCAATATACTGTAGCAGACTGCCAACGTATTCTCCAGTATACTGTAGCAGACTGCCAACGTATTCTCTAATATACTGTAGCAGACTGCCAACATATTCTCCAATATACTGTAGCAGACTGCCAACATATTCTCCAATATACTGTAGCAGACTGCCAACATATTCTCCAATATACTGTACAGACTGCCAACATATTCTCCAATATACTGTAGCAGACTGCCAACGTATTCTCCAGTATACTGCAGCAGACTGCCAACGTATTCTCTAATATACTGTAGCAGACTGCCAACATATTCTCCAGTATACTGTAGCATACTGCCAACATATTCTCCAATATACTGTAACAGACTGCCAACATATTCTCCAATATACTGTAGCAGACTGCCAACATATTCTCCAATATACTGTAGCAGACTGCCAACATATTCTCCAATATACTGTGGCAGACTGCCAACATATTCTCCAATATACTGTAGCAGACTGCCGGCATATTCTCCAATATACTGTAGCAGACTGCCAACATATTATCCAATATACTGTAGCAGACTGCCAACATATTCTCCAATATACTGTAGCAGACTGCCAACATATTCTCCAATATACTGTAGCAGACTGCCAACATATTCTCCAGTATACTGTAGCAGACTGCCAACATATTCTCCAATATACTGTAGCAGACTGCCAACATATTCTCCAATATACTGTAGCAGACTGCCAACATATTCCCTAATATACTGTAGCAGACTGCCAACATTTTCTCTAATATACTGTAGCAGACTGCCAACATGTTCTCCAATATACTGTAGCAGACTGCCAACATATTCTCCAGTATACTGTAGCAGACTGCCAACATATTCTCCAATATACTGTAGCAGACTGCCAACATATTCTCCAATATACTGTAGCAGACTGCCAACATATTCTCCAATATACTGTAGCAGACTGCCAACATATTCTCCAGTATACTGTAGCAGACTGCCAACATATTCTCCAATATACTGTAGCAGACTGCCAACATATTCTCCAGTATACTGTAGCAGAATGCGACTGCCAACATATTCTCCAATATACTGTAGCAGACTGCCAATATATTCTCCAATATACTGTAGCAGACTGCCAACATATTCTCCAATATACTGTAGCAGACTGCCAACATATTCTCCAATATACTGTAGCAGACTGCCAACATATTCTCCAATATACTGTAGCAGACTGCCAACATATTCTCCAATATACTGTAGCAGACTGCCAACATATTCTCCAATATACTGTAGCAGACTGCCAACATATTCTCCAGTATACTGTAGCAGACTGCCAACATATTCTCCAATATACTGTAGCAGACTGCCAACATATTCTCGAATATACTGTAGCAGACTGCCAACATATTCCCTAATATACTGTAGCAGACTGCCAACATATTCTCTAATATACTGTAGCAGACTGCCAACATATTCTCCAGTATACTGTAGCAGACTGCCAACATATTCTCCAGTATACTGTAGCAGACTGCCAACATATTCTCCAATATACTGTACAGACTGCCACCATATTCTCCAATATACTGTAGCAGACTGCCAACATATTCTCCAGTATACTGTAGCATACTGCCAACATATTCTCCAATATACTGTAGCAGACTGCCAACATATTCTCCAATATACTGTAGCAGACTGCCAACGTATTCTCCAGTATACTGTAGCAGACTGCCAACGTATTCTCTAATATACTGTAGCAGACTGCCAACATATTCTCCAATATACTGTAGCAGACTGCCAACATATTCTCCAATATACTGTAGCAGACTGCCAACATATTATCCAATATACTGTACAGACTGCCAACATATTCTCCAATATACTGTAGCAGACTGCCAACATATTCTCCAATATACTGTAGCAGACTGCCAACATATTCTCCAATATACTGTAGCAGACTGCCAACATATTCTCCAGTATACTGTAGCAGACTGCCAACATATTCTCCAATATACTGTAGCAGACTGCCAACATATTCTCCAATATACTGTAGCAGACTGCCAACATATTCCCTAATATACTGTAGCAGACTGCCAACATATTCTCTAATATACTGTAGCAGACTGCCAACATGTTCTCCAATATACTGTAGCAGACTGCCAACATATTCTCCAGTATACTGTAGCAGACTGCCAACATATTCTCCAATATACTGTAGCAGACTGCCAACATATTCTCCAATATACTGTAGCAGACTGCCAACATATTCTCCAATATACTGTAGCAGACTGCCAACATATTCTCCAGTATACTGTAGCAGACTGCCAACATATTCTCCAATATACTGTAGCAGACTGCCAACATATTCTCCAATATACTGTAGCAGACTGCCTTCATATTCTCCAATATACTGTAGCAGACTGCCAACATATTCTCCAATATACTGTAGCAGACTGCCAACATATTCTCCAATATACTGTAGCAGACTGCCAACATATTCTCCAATATACTGTAGCAGACTGCCAACATATTCTCCAATATACTGTAGCAGACTGCCAACATATTTTCCAATATACTGTACAGACTGCCAACATATTCTCCAATATACTGTAGCAGACTGCCAACATATTCTCCAATATACTGTAGCAGACTGCCAACATATTCTCCAATATACTGTAGCAGACTGCCAACATATTATCCAGTATACTGTAGCAGACTGCCAACATATTCTCCAGTATACTGTAGCAGACTGCCAACATATTCTCCAGTATACTGTAGCAGACTGCCAACGTATTCTCCAGTATACTACAGCAGACTGCCAACGTATTCTCTAATATACTGTAGCAGACTGCCAACATATTCTCCAGTATACTGTAGCAGACTGAAAACATATTCTCCAATATACTGTAGCAGACTGCCAACGTATTCTCTAATATACTGTAGCAGACTGCCAACATATTCTCCAATATACTGTAGCAGACTGCCAACATATTCTCTAATATAAGTAGCAGACTGCCAACATATTCTCCAACATACTGTAGCAGACTGCCAACATATTCTCCAATATACTGTAGCAGACTGCCAACATATTCTCTAATATACTGTAGCAGACTGCCAACATATTCTCCAATATACTGTAGCAGACTGCCATCATATTCTCCAATATACTCTAGCAGACTGCCAACATATTCTCCAGTATACTGTAGCAGACTGCCAACATATTCTCCAATATACTGTAGCAGACTGCCAACATATTCTCCAATATACTGTAGCAGACTGCCAACATATTCTCTAATATACTGTAGCAGACTGCCAACATATTCTCCAATATACTGTAGCAGACTGCCAACATATTCTCCAGTATACTGTAGCAGACTGCCAACATATTCTCCAGTATACTGTAGCAGACTGCCAACGTATTCTCCAATATACTGTAGCAGACTGCCAACATATTCTCCAATATACTGTAGCAGACTGCCATCATATTCTCCAATATACTCTAGCAGACTGCCAACATATTCTCCAGTATACTGTAGCAGACTGCCAACATATTCTCCAATATACTGTAGCAGACTGCCAACATATTCTCCAATATACTGTAGCAGACTGCCAACATATTCTCTAATATACTGTAGCAGACTGCCAACATATTCTCCAACATACTGTAGCAGACTGCCAACATATTCTCCAATATACTGTAGCAGACTGCCAACATATTCTCCAATATACTGTAACAGACTGCCAACATATTCTCCAGTATACTGTAGCAGACTGCCAACATATTCTCCAATATACTGTAGCAGACTGCCAACATATTCTCCAATATACTGTAGCAGACTGCCAACATATTCTCTAATATACTGTAGCAGACTGCCAACATATTCTCCAATATACTGTAGCAGACTGCCAACATATTCTCCAATATACTGTAGCAGACTGCCAACATATTCTCTAATATACTGTAGCAGACTGCCAACATATTCTCCAATATACTGTAGCAGACTGCCAACATATTCTCTAATATACTGTAGCAGACTGCCAACATATTCTCCAATATACTGTAGCAGACTGCCAACATATTCTCCAATATACTGTAGCAGACTGCCAACATATTCTCCAATATACTGTAGCAGACTGCCAACATATTCTCTAATATACTGTAGCAGACTGCCAACATATTCTCTAACATAAGTAGCAGACTGCCAACATATTCTCCAACATACTGTAGCAGACTGCCAACATATTCTCCAATATACTGTAGCAGACTGCCAACATATTCTCCAATATACTGTAGCAGACTGCCAACATATTCTCTAATATACTGTAGCAGACTGCCAACATATTCTCCAATATACTGTAGCAGACTGCCATCATATTCTCCAATATACTCTAGCAGACTGCCAACATATTCTCCAGTATACTGTAGCAGACTGCCAACATATTCTCCAATATACTGTAGCAGACTGCCAACATATTCTCCAATATACTGTAGCAGACTGCCAACATATTCTCCAATATACTGTAGCAGACTGCCAACATATTCTCCAATATACTGTAGCAGACTGCCAACATATTCTCTAATATACTGTAGCAGACTGCCAACATATTCTCCAATATACTGTAGCAGACTGCCAACATATTCTCCAGTATACTGTAGCAGACTGCCAACATATTCTCCAGTATACTGTAGCAGACTGCCAACATATTCTCCAATATACTGTAGCAGACTGCCAACATATTCTCCAATATACTGTAGCAGACTGCCAACATATTCTCTAATATACTGTAGCAGACTGCCAACATATTCTCCAACATACTGTAGCAGACTGCCAACATATTCTCCAATATACTGTAGCAGACTGCCAACATATTCTCCAATATACTGTAACAGACTGCCAACATATTCTCTAATATACTGTAGCAGACTGCCAACGTATTCTCCAATATACTGTAGCAGACTGCCAACATATTCTCCAATATACTCTAGCAGACTGCCAACATATTCTCTAATATACTGTAGCAGACTGCCAACATATTCTCCAATATACTCTAGCAGACTGCCAACATATTCTCTAATATACTGTAGCAGACTGCCAACATATTCTCCAATATACTGTAGCAGACTGCCAACGTATTCTCTAATATACTGTAGCATACTGCCAACGTATTCTCTAATATACACTAGCCATTCAGGTGGCCTAGTTGAATGTCAACATGTCTGCTCCTTTAAACCATTCCAGTACCACCCTGTGCATGCATGTTGTTGAACTAGCTGCTACTACATCTGATGCACTCAATGCATACTACTGACACACTCAATGCATACTACTGACACACAATACATACTACTGACACACTCAATGCATGGAGAATACCACTGTTGTTGACCTCACTGACTGTCTGTTGACATTTGTGTTTGGAGAAAACAAAAAACAAGACAGCAACAGGTTGTAAGAAATACAGAGACAGACCAGGCTGACATGGGTCCATCATAGAGACAGACCAGGCTGACATGGGTCCATCATAGAGACAGACCAGGCTGACATGGTTCCATCATAGAGACAGACCAGGCTGACATGGGTCCATCATAGAGACAGACCAGGCTGACATGGGTCCATCATAGAGACAGACCAGGCTGACATGGGTCCATCATAGAGACAGACCAGGTTGACATGGGTCCATCATCCAACTGCTGCCCTGGTATTGTCTTGTACTGCACTCGAAACACTCTGCACAGTACTCAAAACACTCTGTTTTCCAACTGAAGGTTATGACAAGCCTTGGAGCTTCCTAAACAGCATGTCTGGCATGAGCGGCCATGATGCCTCTGCAGTGTCGTCGTCCTGCGTTTCCTCCCCCAAATCCATACTGTCTCCTCCAGCACTCTCCTTCCCACATCCCATCCATTCTCTTAACTCTAGCATGGTTCACCAGGACACTTTGGGCTTGTCCATACTCAACCCCTAACGGTAGCCCCTACTCACTAGACACGTGAAGATCTGAGAGGATTGGATAAGTGTAGGCAATATGGTGATAGCTCCACCTAGCCTATCGGAGGGCAAGGTGGAGTTGTCACCATAATGCTTAAGCCTCTCCAAACCTCTCAGAAAAGCAAGTGGCTAGAGGTTGTTTCTGGACAAATCCTATCACTATGTGACTTGCTCTCTCCTCATCTCTCATCTCTCCTCTCTACTGCTCTCTCCTCTCTTCTCCCCCTCTCTCCTCTCTTCTTTCTTCACAGATTTAGTTTTACACTGTCCTTTCTTCCTGTTTTCCATTCCTTCCTGCTGTCCTTTCTTCCTGCTGTCCTTTCTTCCTGTTTTCCTTTCTTCCTGCTGTCCTTTCATCCTGCTGTCCTTTCTTCCTGCTGTCCTTTCATCCTGCTGTCCTTTCTTCCTGTTTTCCATTCCTTCCTGCTGTCCTTTCTTCCTGTTTTCCATTCCTTCCTGCTGTCCTTTCTTCCTGTTTTCCATTCCTTCCTGCTGTCCTTTCTTCCTGTTTTCCATTCCTTCCTGCTGTCCTTTCATCCTGCTGTCCTTTCTTCCTGCTGTCCTTTCTTCCTGTTTTCCATTCCTTCCTGCTGTCCTTTCTTCCTGTTTTCCATTCCTTCCTGCTGTCCTTCCTGTTTTCCATTCCTTCCTGCTGTCCTTTCTTCCTGCTGTCCTTTCATCCTGCTGTCCTTTCTTCCTGTTTCCCATTCCTTCCTGCTGTCCTTTCTTCCTGTTTTCCATTCCTTCCTGCTGTCCTTTCTACCTGCTGTCCTTTCTTCCTGCTGTCCTTTCATCCTGCTGTCCTTTCTTCCTGTTTTCCATTCCTTCCTGCTGTCCTTTCTTCCTGCTGTCCTTTCATCCTGCTGTCCTTTCTTCCTGCTGTCCTTTCTTCCTGCTGTCCTTTCTTCCTGTTTTCCATTCCTTCCTGCTGTCCTTTCATCCTGCTGTCCTTTCTTCATGTTTTCCATTCCTTCCTGCTGTCCTTTCTTCCTGTTTTCCATTCCTTCCTGCTGTCCTTTCATCCTGCTGTCCTTTCTTCTTGTCTTGGGCGTGTCATCAGCTCCAGTTCATATTCAGTACTGCCATACGGGCCTCTTTGCATTGATTACCCAGTTCAGCTGCAGAGATAGCTCCAGTAAAGCATTGATGATATATACTAGTCTGATACAGGATATTATCCCCTATTGTCTATACGTTTTTCCATTCTATAATTGCCTGTTGCTTTTGATTTCTCATACTTTAGATTTTTCGTTCTATATTAATAACTTTCCCTCTGCTTTTTTAAAACAAAAAACTTGTGAAAGAAAGACAATTTCATAAGATGTATTTAACCCCTGCTTTACAATGTTTATGATGCTGAAGCTATGGTTTGACTTATTGGGAGTGTTCGGCTCCCAGCTGTTGGCTGTGGCTCAATGGCACCATATTCCCTACATAGTGCATCACTTTTGATCAGAGCTCTAAAGACCCTGGTCCAATGTCGTGCACTTTATAGGTAATAGGGTGCCATTTTGGGAGTCCCACAGTCCCGTTGTTGAGTATTTCCCGTGATGTATTTATTTGTTGCAAAGTTGATCAGTTCTAAAATATGAGACTTGACAAAGACTTTGTAAACTCTGAGAGTGGCAGTTCAGATCCACCCCCCCAAAAAAAATATGGAATGAATAGAGATCTAGAATGCTGAAGATTCTAGAACGAGGAAATGGTGACGATTCTTTTTTTATACTAGCGATGATATTTTGTTGTCAACAGAAACTAAACTGTGGTTTCATTTGCATGTGTTGCATGAGATATTGTGTTCAACACAAGAAGCTAACTATCACATGTAAGAAAAACATTGTTTTCTTTCAAAAGCTTATTTTTTTATTATGCACACTTGAAATCAGCTTATTCTATAGCAAGAGACTCTTAGTAGAAAGGTTTTATGTAGCTGACACATTTTCCCTTTCCCAAATTCAGGTATTGTTAACTCACTGTATGGTTTTAGGCAGGGGTTGGAACCAAAATTATTGTCCAATTGTTTCGTTCTAAACTAGCTAACAAGCTTGTGTGTTAACAGCGGCACCATAATTCAAATATAAATAAATAAATAAAAAGTATTTAAGGCCTTTGCTGACTGTATGTCGGATTCAGTCTTTTGCGATCATCAACGTCACATTGTGAGATCATCAACGTCACATTGTGAGATCATCACGCCACATTGTGAGATCATCACGCCACATTGTGAGATCATCAACGTCACATTGTGAGATCATCAACGTCACATTGTGCGGTCATCAACGTCACATTGTGAGATCATCACGCCACATTGTGACATCATCACGCCACATTGTGAGATCATCAACGTCACATTGTGAGATCATCAACGTCACATTGTGCGATCATCAACGTCACATTGTGCGATCATCAACGTCACATTGTGCGATCATCAACGTCACATTGTGAGATCATCAACGTCACATTGTGCGATCATCAACGTCACATTGTGAGATCATCAACGTCACATTGTGAGATCATCAACGTCACATTGTGAGATCATCAACGTCACATTGTGCGATCATCAACGTCACATTGTGACATCATCACGCCACATTGTGAGATCATCACGCCACATTGTGAGATCATCAACGTCACATTGTGCGATGTTACCAAATTAAAATCTTGACATCTACCTGGCCAGATGGCAAGATTTGCTTCAGTTTTGTCGTCACATTCTGCAATCAACTTGAGAGGCTACGTCGACCGACGTAGTCTACGTCAACTGCAGCGTTGTGTTTGATCTGCCCTTATGACAGCACCAGCAATGCAAGCCCATCTCTACCCTTATGAGAGAGTTAATTGAGTTTGGAAAAACAGAAAATAGTTTTCACATACAAACGTTATATGTCAAAACTCAGAATCAAATAGGGGGGGGGGGGATTGGTGATTTTGTGCATTTATCAAAATGCTATCAGGTAACCTGATTTCAGATGTCATGTAAACAAGATTATTAGGGAAATCGTTCTGGAAATCGTTCTGGCAAAGGATGTAAGCGCTTTAATTCTGTGCCGGCCGGGTTCCTATTTGTCAGTCACCGGGATCGGCTCGCAAACACGAGACAAAATTCATGATAAAGGCTAAAACCAATCTGACACTGCCATAACTTTGTCTGAGCCTACGACCGCAAGTAGTGGTACTGAATCAGCAGACCTAGACCCTGTCTCACTGAACCAGCCAAGACCTAGTGGTACTGAATCAGCAGACCTAGACCCTGTCTCACTGAACCAGCCAAAACGTAGTGGTACTGAACCAGCAGACCTAGACCATGTCTCACTGAACCAGCCAAGACCTAGTGGTACTGAATCAGCAGACCTAGACCCTGTCTCACTGAACCAGCCAAGACGTAGTGGTACTGAATCAGCAGACCTAGACCCTGTCTCACTGAACCAGCCAAGACCTAGTGGTACTGAATCAGCAGACCTAGACCCTGTCTCACTGAACCAGCCAAGACGTAGTGGTGCTGAATCAGCAGACCTAGACCCTGTAACACTGAACCAGCCAAGACGTAGTGGTACTGAATCAGCAGACCTAGACCCTGTAACACTGAACCAGCCAAGACCTAGTGGTACTGAATCAGCAGACCTAGACCCTGTCTCACTGAACCAGCCAAGACGTAGTGGTGCTGAACCAGCAGACCTAGACCCTGTCACACTGAACCAGCCAAGACGTAGTGGTACTGAATCAGCAGACCTAGACCCTGTAACACTGAACCAGCCAAGACCTAGTGGTACTGAATCAGCAGACCTAGACCCTGTCTCACTGAACCAGCCAAGACGTAGTGGTGCTGAACCAGCAGACCTAGACCCTGTCACACTGAACCAGCCAAGACGTAGTGGTACTGAATCAGCAGACCTAGACCCTGTCTCATTGAACGAGGAGCCAAGACGTCCGACAATCGTTTACGACCTAGGAATTTGTCCAAGACTTAAACATTTTTCGTGGCATAAGATGGCTAAAATGGTACAGTCTGTGGGGGGGCCTTACCTTTTTGTAGTTAATAAATCCAATGTGAAACTTGGATTATTCTATCCTTAACTAGCATTGGAAAAGTGAATCCATTCTTCTCTAATGAAAAATCTCTCTCCCTAATTTCTGAATTAGGCCTGGAACATCAGTAAACTACAGTAGCCTATGCTTCGGAGGGGGAGGGGCTACAGTAGCCTAGCTTCGGAGGGGGAGGGGCTACAGTAGCCTAGCTTCGGAGGGGAGGGGCTACAGTAGCCTATGCTTCGGAGGGGAGGGGCTACAGTAGCCTAGCTTCGGAGGGGAGGGGCTACAGTAGCCTATGCTTCGGAGGGGGAGGGGCTACAGTAGCCTAGCTTCGGAGGGGAGGGGCTACAGTAGCCTAGCTTCGGAGGGGAGGGGCTACAGTAGCCTATTCTTCGGAGGGGATGGGCTACAGTAGCCTATGCTTCGGAGAGGGAGGGGCTACAGTAGCCTATGCTTCGGAGGGGGAGGGGCTACAGTAGCCTATGCTTCGGAGGGGGAGGGTCTACAGTAGCCTTTGCTTTGGAGGGGGAGGGGCTACAGTAGCCCATGCTTCAGAAGGGGAGGGTCTACAGTAACCTATCCTTAGGAGGTGGAGGGTTTTCAGTAGCCTATGCTTTGGAGGGGGAGGGTCAAGTAGCCTATGCTTTGGAGGGGGAGGGGCAAGTAGCCTAGACACACAAAGATCTTCAACTGGCAGGAAGATGCTGGAATAACTTTCCAAGTGACAGAATGAGGGCTTTGCATAGGCACTTTATTGTTACGTTTTTTACGGGACTGTAAAAAAAAGGCCTGGAATGTTAAAAAGAAACGTTATTAACCAGTTCCCAAGCTTTTAAAATAGCAGTTCTGTTCGGGATCAGCGTAGATCGTTTTCGTTCCCCCGGAACCGGTTCCAACCCCTGGTTTTAGGAAAAAAAATTATACAGGGACCTCCTTTCAAAAGAGTAACACTTCACTAAGTACACCAAACTTAACTTAATTAATATACCACATTTTAAGTGAACTTCACTAAGTACACCAAACTTAACTTAATTAATATACCACATTTTAAATGAAAAAAAAAAACCCCGTACTTACTGAGATAATATGAGCTGTTTTCATTTTGTTTACCGATACATAAGGATACACACCGAAACAACATATTGTTTATATCTGTAAGGAATGTGTTGTTGTTGTTGTTGTTGTTGTTTTACAGCTCTAATACTTACGTATAAGTCAAGAAGATACTTTAACAAGCCTTTAGTTGACTTATTTATCAGTAACATTAATCCTTGTAAAATATATATATATATAGCAAGTCAAATAAAATATAATCCTGTTTTATTTGGGCAAAGTTTTCCATTTCCTTTTGTCTGATCGTGTCTCTGCTGTGATGGTGGTGTTTGATTTGAACTGTTAGACCCCTTTTGTGAAGATTACATGTCGAAAACAACTACAGGTGAACTATATGCTCGTATGTAAATAAGATTTCAGTAAAGAAAAATTCTAAGGTTTCAGTACAGAACAGTAATGGGGTTTGGGAGATTATTGGGGAAAAGTAAATGCATGTATTTTACATTATGCACAAATTAAAGTATTCAAATACGAGATGTAAACTAAAAAGGTCTTGCATGAAATAAATGTTGCATACAACAGTATTTTAGACTCTGTTTTTATTTAACAGGCAAAACATGCATTCATGTTTTATACTTTATCTCTTGCAGACAGTGTAGTTCTTTGGCCCAGTTGTAAAGCCAACAGCTTTTAAAACATGTTGTACATATTTGTGGGGTCAATGAGTGCTTCCATGAGTTGGGACGATGGGAGCATGACATAAACCATGACAACTACTGACTGAACCTCTGTACATGCAACTTGTACAACAAAAGCATGATGTGGGCATGAATAATATCCTTCTTAAGAATGCAAATGTTGTCTTTGCCTTGGCTATAAGCATGGGAAATACATGGTAAAACAGTCACCTTTACCATGATGAGAAACTAACAGGGCACATTTTCTTTAATATCATTCTACCACCTGCCTCACTGCACTGTTCTGTAGAGGTAGCCTAGCCTAGCCACCTCCCCTCTGCACTGTTGTGTAGAGGTAGCCTAGCCTAGCCACCTCCCCCCTGCACTGTTCTGTAGAGGTAGCCTAGCCTAGCCACCTGCACTGTTCTGTAGAGGTAGCCTAGCCTAGCCTAGCCACCTCCCCTCTGCACTGTTCTGTAGAGGCAGCCTAGCCTAGCCACCTGCCCTCTGCACTGTTCTGTAGAGGTAGCCTAGCCTAGCCACCTCCCCTCTGCACTGTTCTGTAGAGGTAGCCTAGCCTAGCCTAGCCACCTCCCCTCTGCACTGTTCTGTAGAGGTAGCCTAGCCTAGCCACCTCCCCTCTGCACTGTTCTGTAGAGGTAGCCTAGCCTAGCCACCTGCACTGTTCTGTAGAGGTAGCCTAGCCTAGCCTAGCCACCTCCCCTCTGCACTGTTCTGTAGAGGCAGCCTAGCCTAGCCACCTGCCCTCTGCACTGTTCTGTAGAGGTAGCCTAGCCTAGCCACCTCCCCTCTGCACTG
Source organism: Oncorhynchus nerka (assembly GCF_034236695.1). Lineage (NCBI taxonomy): Eukaryota > Metazoa > Chordata > Actinopteri > Salmoniformes > Salmonidae > Oncorhynchus > Oncorhynchus nerka. The sequence continues at coordinate 4,723,534 of NC_088404.1, forward strand.
TTCTGTAGAGGCAGCCTAGCCTAGCCACCTGCCCTCTGCACTGTTCTGTAGAGGTAGCCTAGCCTAGCCACCTCCCCTCTGCACTGTTCTGTAGAGGTAGCCTAGCCTAGCCACCTCCCCTCTGCACTGTTCTGTAGAGGTAGCCTAGCCTAGCCACCTGCCCTCCCCACTGTTCTGTAGAGGTAGCCTAGCCTATCCACCTGCCCTCTGCACTGTTCTGTAGAGGTAGCCTAGCCTAGCCACCTGCCCTCCCCACTGTTCTGTAGAGGTAGCCTAGCCTATCCACCTGCCCTCTGCACTGTTCTGTAGAGGTAGCCTAGCCTATCCACCTGCCACCTCCCCTCTGCACTGTTCTGTAGAGGTAGCCTAGCCTAGCCACCTGCACTGTTATGTAGAGGTAGCCTAGCCTAGCCACCTCCCCTCTGCACTGTTCTGTAGAGGTAGCCTAGCCTAGCCACCTCCCCTCTGCACTGTTCTGCAGAGGTAGCCTAGCCTAGCCACCTACCCTCTGCACTGTTCTGTAGAGTTAGCTTAAACTAGCCACCTGTCTCACTGCACTGTTCTGTAGAGGTAGCCCAGCATAGTAGAGTTAGCCTAGCCTAGCCACCTGCCCCACTGTTCTGTAGAGTTAGCCTAGCCTAGCATAGCCACCTGCCCCACAGCACTGTTCTGTAGAGGTAGCCTAGCATAGCCACCTGCCCCACAGCACTGTTCTGTAGAGGTAGCCTAGCCTAGCCACCTGCCCCACTGCACTATTCTGTAGAGTTAGCTTAGCCTAGCCACCTGTCTCACTGCACTGTTCTGTAGAGGTAGCCCAGAATAGTAGAGTTAGCCTAGCCTAACCACCTGCCCCACTGTTCTGTAGAGTTAGCCTAGCCTAGCATAGCCACCTGCCCCACAGCACTGTTCTGTAGAGGTAGCCTAGCCTAGCCACCTGCCCCACTGCACTATTCTGTAGAGTTAGCTTAGCCTAGCAACCTGCACTGTTATGTAGAGGTAGCCTAGCCTAGCCTAGCCACCTCCCCTCTGCACTGTTCTGTAGAGGTAGCCTAGCCACCTCCCCTCTGCACTGTTCTGCAGAGGTAGCCTAGCCTAGCCACCTACCCTCTGCACTGTTCTGTAGAGTTATCTTAGCCTAGCCACCTGTCTCACTGCACTGTTCTGTAGAGGTAGCCCAGCATAGTAGAGTAAGCCTAGCCTAGCCACCTGCCCCACTGCACTATTCTGTAGAGTTAGCTTAGCCTAGCCACCTGTCTCACTGCACTGTTCTGTAGAGGTAGCCCAGAATAGTAGTTAGCCTAGCCTAGCCACCTGCCCCACTGTTCTGTAGAGTTAGCCTAGCCTAGCATAGCCACCTGCCCCACATCACTGTTCTGTAGAGGTAGCCTAGCCTAGCCACCTGCCCCACTGCACTATTCTGTAGAGTTAGCTTAGCCTAGCCACCTGTCTCACTGCACTGTTCTGTAGAGGTAGCCCAGCATAGTAGAGGTAGCCTAGCATAGCAAACTGCCCCCAAAAGTGTTATACTAGAGGTAGCCTAGCATAGTCACCTGCCCCCTAAACCTCTAGTAGAGATATTCTAGCCTCCTACACTGTTATAGAGAGGTATTCTAGCCTCCTACACTGTTATAGTAGAGGTATTCTAGCCCCCTACACTGTTCTAGTAGAGGTATTCTAGCCCCCTACACTGTTATAGTAGAGGTATCCTAGCCTCCTACACTGTTATAGTAGAGGTATTCTAGCCCCCTACACTGTTCTAGTAGAGGTATTCTAGCCCCCTACACTGTTATAGTAGAGGTATCCTAGCCTCCTACACTGTTATAGTAGACGTAGCCTATCATAGCCACCTGCACCCTACACTGTTACATTAGAGGTATTCTAGACTCCAACACTGTTATAGTAGAGGTATCCTAGCTTCCTACACTGTTATAGAGAGGTATTCTAGCCTCCTACACTGTTATAGTAGATGTATTCTAGCCTCCTACACTGTTATAGTAGATGTATTCTAGCCTCCTACACTGTTATAGTAGAGGTATTCTAGCCTCCTACACTGTTATAGAGAGGTATTCTAGTCTCCTACACTGTTATAGAGAGGTATTCTAGTCTCCTACACTGTTATAGAGGGGTATTCTAGCCTCCTACACTGTTATAGTAGAGGTATTCTAGCCTACTACACTGTTATAGTAGACGTAGCCTAGCATAGTCACCTGCCCCCTAAACCTCTAGTAGAGATATTCTAGCCTCCTACACTGTTATAGAGAGGTATTCTAGCCTCCTACACTGTTATAGTAGAGGTATTCTAGCCCCCTACACTGTTCTAGTAGAGGTATTCTAGCCCCCTACACTGTTATAGTAGAGGTATCCTAGCCTCCTACACTGTTATAGTAGACGTAGCCTATCATAGCCACCTGCACCCTACACTGTTACATTAGAGGTATTCTAGACTCCAACACTGTTATAGTAGAGGTATCCTAGCCTCCTACACTGTTATAGTAGATGTATTCTAGCCTCCTACACTGTTATAGTAGAGGTATTCTAGCCTCCTACACTGTTATAGAGAGGTATTCTAGTCTCCTACACTGTTATAGAGAGGTAGTCTAGTCTCCTACACTGTTATAGAGGGGTATTCTAGCCTCCTACACTGTTATAGTAGAGGTATTCTAGCCTACTACACTGTTATAGTAGACGTAGCCTATCATAGCCACCTGCACCCTACAATGTTACAGTAGAGGTATTCTAGACCCCTACACTGTTACAGTAGAGGTAGCCTAGCATATCCAACTGCCCCCAAAAGTGTTATAGTAGAGGTATTTTAGCCTCCTACACTGTTATAGAGAGGTATTCTAGCCCCCTACGCTGTTATAGAGAGGTATTCTAGCCCCCTACACTGCTACAGTAGAGGTACTCTAGCCCCCTACACTGTTATAGAGAGGTATTCTAGCCTCCTACACTGTTATAGAGAGGTATTCTAGCCTCCTACACTGTTATAGTAGAGGTATCCTAGCCCCTACACTGTTATATAGAGGTATTCTAGCCTCCTACATTGTTATAGAGAGGTATTCTAGCCTCCTACACTGTTATAGTAGAGGTATTCTAGCCTCCTACACTGTTATAGAGAGGTATTCTAGCCTCCTACACTGTTATAGTAGAGGTATTCTAGCCTCCTACACTGTTCTAGTAGAGGTATTCTAGCCTGCTACACTGTTATAGAGAGGTATTCTAGCCTTCTACACTGTTATAGAGAGGTATTCTAGCCTCCTACACTGTTATAGAGAGGTATTCTAGCCTCCTACACTGTTATAGAGAGGTATCCTAGCCTCCTACACTGTTATAGAGAGGTATTCTAGCCTCCTACACTGTTATATAGAGGTATTCTAGCCTCCTACATTGTTATAGAGAGGGATTCTAGCCTCCTACACTGTTATATAGAGGTATTCTAGCCTCCTACACTGTTATAGAGAGGTATTCTAGCCTCCTACACTGTTATAGTAGAGGTATTCTAGCCTCCTACACTGTTCTAGTAGAGGTATTCTAGCCTGCTACACTGTTATAGAGAGGTATTCTAGCCTCCTACACTGTTATAGAGAGGTATTCTAGCCTCCTACACTGTTATAGTAGAGGTATCCTAGCCCCTACACTGTTATATAGAGGTATTCTAGCCTCCTACATTGTTATAGAGAGGTATTCTAGCCTCCTACACTGTTATAGTAGAGGTATTCTAGCCTCCTACACTGTTATAGAGAGGTATTCTAGCCTCCTACACTGTTATAGTAGAGGTATTCTAGCCTCCTACACTGTTCTAGTAGAGGTATTCTAGCCTGCTACACTGTTATAGAGAGGTATTCTAGCCTTCTACACTGTTATAGAGAGGTATTCTAGCCTCCTACACTGTTATAGTAGAGGTATCCTAGCCCCTACACTGTTCTAGTAGAGGTATCCTAGCCTCCTACACTGTTATAGTAGAGGTATCCTAGCCTCCTACACTGTTATAGAGAGGTATCCTAGCCTCCTACACTGTTATAGTAGAGGTATCCTAGCCTCCTACACTGTTATAGAGAGGTATCCTAGCCTCCTACACTGTTATAGTAGAGGTATTCTAGCCTCCTACACTGTTATAGTAGAGGTATTCTAGCCCCTACACTGTTATAGTAGAGGTATTCTAGCCCCCTACACTGTTCTAGTAGAGGTATCCTAGCCCCCTACACTGTTATAGTAGAGGTATTCTAGCCTACTACACTGTTATAGTAGAGGTATCCTAGCCTCCTACACTGTTATAGAGAGGTATCCTAGCCCCCTACACTGTTATAGTAGAGGTATTCTAGCCTACTACACTGTTATAGTAGAGGTATCCTAGCCTCCTACACTGTTATAGTAGAGGTATCCTAGCCTCCTACACTGTTATAGTAGACGTAGCCTATCATAGCCACCTGCACCCTACACTGTTACAGTAGAGGTATTCTAGACTCCAACACTGTTATAGTAGAGGTATCCTAGCCTCCTACACTGTTATAGAGAGGTATTCTAGCCTCCTACACTGTTATAGTAGATGTATTCTAGCCTCCTACACTGTTATAGTAGATGTATTCTAGCCTCCTACACTGTTATAGTAGAGGTATTCTAGCCTCCTACACTGTTATAGAGAGGTATTCTAGTCTCCTACACTGTTATAGAGAGGTATTCTAGTCTCCTACACTGTTATAGAGGGGTATTCTAGCCTCCTACACTGTTATAGTAGAGGTATTCTAGCCTACTACACTGTTATAGTAGACGTAGCCTATCATAGCCACCTGCACCCTACAATGTTACAGTAGAGGTATTCTAGACCCCTACACTGTTACAGTAGAGGTAGCCTAGCATATCCAACTGTCCCCAAAAGTGTTATAGTAGAGGTATTTTAGCCTCCTACACTGTTATAGAGAGGTATTCTAGCCCCCTACGCTGTTATAGAGAGGTATTCTAGCCCCCTACACTGTTATAGAGAGGTATCCTAGCCTCCTACACTGTTATAGTAGAGGTATTCTAGCCTCCTACACTGTTATAGTAGAGGTATTCTAGCCCCTACACTGTTATAGTAGAGGTATTCTAGCCCCCTACACTGTTCTAGTAGAGGTATCCTAGCCTCCTACACTGTTATAGAGAGGTATCCTAGCCCCCTACACTGTTATAGTAGAGGTATTCTAGCCTACTACACTGTTATAGTAGAGGTATCCTAGCCTCCTACACTGTTATAGAGAGGTATCCTAGCCCCCTACACTGTTACAGTAGAGGTATTCTAGCCCCCTACACTGTTACAGTAGAGGTATCCTAGCCCCCTACACTGTTATAGTAGAGGTATCCTAGCCCCCTACACTGTTATAGTAGAGGTATCCTAGCCCCCTACACTGTTATGGTAGAGGTATCCTAGCCTCCTACACTGTTCTAGTAGAGGTAGCCTATCATAGCAGAGTTATCCTAGCCCCCTACACTGTTCTAGTAGAGGTATCCTAGTCAACCTATCCATCGTCAGCATCATTTCCTCCTATCCCTCATACATCATTTGTTGTAATAACTGTCTGTGTTGTTTTGTTTTTGATATGTTTGTAGAGACCAGCCAGCGACAGCCTCGGAGCAGACCAGCAGCATCAGACTCAGTTTGTGTAATGAACCATGGTGTTCCCACCACGATATGTCTGTCCCATAATAAGACCCCCTCACCGCAACACCAACCCCCCACCTGATAATACATTAGCCTCGTTTGTTGTGTGTGTAAAATTAGTTTGAAATAATTGGGTGTTACAGTGGCAACCTGTACCTCACAGACTAAATGGCATCCTAATCCATTTTAGTAACCACACCTGATCAAAATTAGTGCACACCTAATTAGGGAATAGGGTGCCATAGGGCTCTGGTATAAAGTAGTGCACTATATAGGGAATAGGGTTCTATAGGGCTCTGGTCTAAAGTAGTGCACTATATAGGGAATAGGGTGCCATAGGGCTATGGACTAAAGTAGTGCACTATATAGGGAATAGGGTGCCATAGGGCTCTGGTCTAAAGTAGTGCACTACATGGGGAATAGGGTGCCATTTGGTTTTAAGATGCATCCTAACTCAGCATAGGGAGTGTTGTTGTCAAGCCTCATGTAGGTCAGTATCTGTCACTGGTTATTGTGCTGTAACGTACTGTAATGTTCTGTGCCTATTGTTGGTGTGTTTGTGCCTAGTACCTGTATATACACTTGTGTGTGCAAAAATTGTGTGTTAGAACTCCTAAATGTTTATTTTGAGTGATTATCAAATATTTGTGTGCTGCTTCTGTTTTAAAATAATAATAATAAAACTGTTACTCAGATAAATTCTATCACCCCCTTTCTCCAACAGATTATCTCTGTTCCTACGGTTCTATTCCCCAACAGATTATCTCTGTTCCTACGGTTCTATCACCCTCTTTCCGCAACAGATTATCTCTGTTCCTACGGTTCTATCACCCTCTTTCCGCAACAGATTATCTCTGTTTCTACGGTTCTATCACCCTCTTTCCCCAACAGATTATCTCTGTTTCTACGGTTCTATCACCCTCTTTCCGCAACAGATTATCTCTGTTCCTACGGTTCTATCACCCTCTTTCCCCAACAAATTATCTCTGCTCCTACAGTTCTATCACCCCCTTTCTCCAACAGATTATCTCTGTTCCTATGGTTCTATCACCCCCTTTCCCCAACAGATTATCTCTGTTCCTGCGGTTCTATAACCCTCTTTCCGCAACAGATTATCTCTGTTCCTACGGTTCTATCACCCTCTTTCCGCAACAGATTATCTCTGTTCCTACGGTTCTATCACCCTCTTTCCCCAACAAATTATCTCTGCTCCTACGGTTCTATCACCCCCTTTCTCCAACAGATTATCTCTGTTCCTATGGTTCTATCACCCCCTTTCCCCAACAGATTATCTCTGTTCCTGCGGTTCTATAACCCCTCCCCCAACAGATTATCTCTGTTCCTAAGGTTCTATAACCCCTCCCCCAACAGATTATCTCTGTTCCTACGGTTCTATCACCCCCTTTCCCCAACAGATTATCTCTGTTCCTATGGTTCTATCACCCCCTTTCTCCAACAGATTATCTCTGTTCCTATGGTTCTATCACCCCCTTTCCCCAACAGATTATCTCTGTTCCTATGGTTCTATCACCCCCTTTCTCCAACAGATTATCTCTGTTCCTACGGTTCTATCACCCCCTTTCTCCAACAGATTATCTCTGTTCCTATGGTTCTATCACCCCCTCCCCAACAGACTATCTCTGTTCCTACGGTTCTATCACCCCCTTTCCCCAACAGATTATCTCTGTTCCTATGGTTCTATCACCCCCTTTCTCCAACAGATTATTTCTGTTCCTACGGTTCTATCACCCCCTATCTCCAACAGATTATCTCTGTTCCTACGGTTCTATCACCCCCTTTCTCCAACAGATTATCTCTGTTCCTATGGTTCTATCACCCCTCCCCAACAGATTATCACTGTTCCTACGGTTCTATCACCCCCTTTCTCCAACAGACTATCTCTGTTCCTACGGTACTATCACCCCCTTTCTCCAACAGACTATCTCTGTTCCTACGGTTCTATCACCCCCTTTCCCCAACAGATTATCTCTGTTCCTATGGTTCTATCACCCCCTTTCTCCAACAGATTATCTCTGTTCCTACGGTTCTATCACCCTCTTTCCGCAACAGATTATCTCTGTTCCTACGGTTCTATAACCCCTCCCCCAACAGATTATCTCTGTTCCTACGGTTCTATCACCCTCTTTCCGCAACAGATTATCTCTGTTCCTACGGTTCTATAACCCCTCCCCCAACAGATTATCTCTGTTCCTATGGTTCTATCACCCCCTTTCTCCAACAGATTATCTCTGTTCCTACGGTTCTATCACCCCCTTTCCCCAACAGATTATCTCTGTTCCTACAGTTCTATCACCCCCTTTCCCCAACAGATTATCTCTGTTCCTATGGTTCTATCACCCCCTTTCTCCAACAGATTATCTCTGTTCCTACGGTTCTATTCCCCAACAGATTATCTCTGTTCCTACGGTTCTATTCCCCAACAGATTATCTCTGTTCCTACGGTTCTATCAACCCTTTCTCCAACAGATTATCTCTGTTCCTACGGTTCTATCAACCCTTTCTCCAACAGATTATCTCTGTTCCTACGGTTCTATTCCCCAACAGATTATCTCTGTTCCTACGGTTCTATCAACCCTTTCTCCAACAGATTATCTCTGTTCCTACGGTTCTATCACCCCCTTTCCCCAACAGATTATCTCTGTTCCTACGGTTCTATCACCCCCTTTCTCCAACAGATTATCTCTGTTCCTACGGTTCTATCACCCCCTTTCTCCAACAGATTATCTCTGTTCCTGCGGTTCTATCACCCTCTTTCCCCAACAGATTATCTCTGTACCTACGGTTCTATCACCCACTTTCCCGAAAAGATTATCACTTATGTCAGCCAGACGAAACTGAGTTAGTCTTTACATAGTAAAGTTGCACTGTCATTGTCACATAATAATAATAATAATTATTATTATTATTATTATTAGCCTTTTGGACTGTTTGCACCTGTGAATTAAAACACATCCTTTCATTATACTTTCCGAGATAAAGTTAGGATTTAAATACTGTTTGTCCACATAGGAGACCAAACACACAACAAAAAAAGTGCAATATAATTATTTCTAAAACACACCAGTAATGTCTTTGCTGTTGATCACTAAGCCAAGGCATTACAACTACCAGATTTGCTATTACAAAGCGGTCAGTTAAAAAACTACAACTGTGTTGTTTAAACAAATTCCACTTCCTGATAGAAATGTCACACACACATTTAGCCTATCAAGTATCAACACAAGATTGCAGTTGAACAACAATGTGTATATCTTTCCTATTCAATGTCATGGTTGTAGGTGTAAAATACCAATTAGCCAATACCTATATTTTCCAACCAACATTTTTTTAATTTAATTTTTTTTTAAACTCTCAGCATGTTTTTTTTTTTTTTTTTGTGAGGGCACTTAATAGGTGAAGCAACCTACTGTAAATAAAATCATAGCCAGAACACTGTCACTTCATCATAGTGGAAAAGTGCCTCTAATTTACTGAATCATACCAGGGGGAATTTGTTTAAACGAACATGAAAGACTAGTCAGTGTAGTCGTTCAGCTGTCAGTCAAATCAATAATCAGTAGTAGAACATCTGAAAGCTTAGGCAGGCAAGGCAGTATAACAAACCCCCAAAATGCATAGTGGATATCAGTTCCAAAAAGATGAAAATACAAAAAGAGTACAAAACATTAGGAACACCTTCCTAATATTGCCCACAGAACAGCCTCAATTCTTCAGGGCACGACGGATTCTACAAGGTGTCGAAAGCGTTCCACAGGGATGCTGGCCCATGTTGACTCTAATGATGCCCACAGTTGTGTCCAGTTGTCTGGATGTCCTTTGGGTGGTGGACCAGTCTTGATACACACGGGAGAAACTGATGAGCGTGAAAAACCCAGAAGCGTTGCAGTTCTTCACACAAACTGGTGCGCCTGGAACCTACTACCATACCCCTGTTCAAAGGCACTTCAATATTTTATCATCCTCAGAATGGCACACACACACAATCCTCTCCTTCATCTACACTGATTGAAGTGGATTTAACAAGTGACATCAATAAGGGATCGTAGCTTTCACCTGGATTCACCTGGTCAGTCTGTCATAGAAAGAGCAGGTGTTCCTAATGTTTTGTCCAAGCAGTGTGATTGGTTGTAAAAGCATCATTTGGTATCCCTTTTAGCTTGCAGGTATTATGTTTTATTACTTGTTATAAAGCATGTATATATATATCTTTATAATGTCTCGTTATAAGGTTTATAATATGCTATGTTTCTGTGTAAAATGTACAACCCCACCTTTAAAATGGCTCTAAAGGACTGTTATTTGGTCACAATGAGATGATACTGAGACAACGCTGTATTAAGTCTAATAATTCATTATACCTGCAGGCTTTAAGTCAAGGGTTATTCCCCAGTTTACATCATTTGTAATATTAAATATGGTAATTACTGTTATTAAGGGACCAACATGTTTATGAAACCAACTACAAAAACACACTGCCTACTGACTGACAGCTTACGGAGAGGTCGATGTGCTTCCTGACAGAACACAGCTGGACCAATGGCTGCCAATGGAACTCACTGAGCACAATGGGAGGAAACTATGGTGTCCAACATGGAACAAACAACAGGGTCATGTTCATTAGGCAGCAAAACGGAAGTAAACGGACTGAAACAAGGGAGGGACTTCTTGAAATTAATCCAATAAGTAACACATTTTTAAAACATTTTTGAAACGTTTTCCGTTCCACCTCCTAATGAATACGACCCAGCAGTAATCCTTTATAACAATCATTAACCCAAACAAACAGGAAACTATTGTGGTCGGTTTTTTGTGAAACTCGAACAGTGTTTGGTTTGAACAGTGTACATTCTGTGTGTCTAGTTATTTGCAGGGTGTTCGTTCCCTTCAGTGATCGTTTCAACTGGTTTGTTATTTAGGGATTTCTGTGTATTTCTTCCTGAAAAGTTCTGAAACAGTTCAGAGTCAGAGTGTACATTTAAATAGTGGAAAAAAAAAATAAACATTTTAAAACACATACGATTATTTTTCAATGAGTGTTGATTTATTTTTTGAAGAAAGTCAAAGATAGTAATTCATTGGTCTATCTACATTTTATGTCGTCTTTTTTATATTCATTTTTTCATCACAATTTCATATTTCAGTGAGATTAATGTTTTCAGGCTGCCGCCCAATCCCATATCATATATTTCTTTGCATAGATAAACATACACGACATTGTAATATATTCTGCAAACTGTACGATCGCTTATCAGAAGACACACAGACAGACAGACAGACAAACAGACACAGACAGACAGACAGACAGACAGACAGACAGACAGACAGACAGACAGACAGACAGACAGACAGAGACAGACAGAGACAGACAGAGACAGACAGACAGACAGACAGACAGACAGACAGACAGACAGACAGACACCATCAGAGGTGTTAAGGGCCATTCAAATTGGAAACAAGACAGGATTTGACAGAACACCTGCAGTATTTCAATGTAAACATAACCCCATAACATACAGTGAAGACATGTAACGGTCATCCTTATATCACCTCTTTAACATCAGTAATTATGACAAATATGACCCCTATAACCTTTAAATGGGACTGGTACACACATAGCATTCTACGGGGCCAGCGGATACTGTATAACAGCATAGCCTGAGATGTGTCCCAAATGGCACCCTACTCCCTATATAGTGCACTACTTTAGACCAGAGCCCTATAGAACCCTATTCCCTATATAGTGCACTACTTTAGACCAGAGCCCTATAGAACCCTACTCCCTATATAGTGCACTACTTTAGACCAGAGCCCTATAGAACCCTATTCCCTATATAATGCACTACTTTAGAGCAGAGCCCTATAGAACCCTATTCCCTATATAGTGCACTACTTTAGACCAGAGCCCTATAGAACCCTATTCCCTATATAGTGCACTACTTTAGACCAGAGTCCTATAGAACCCTATTCCCTATATAGTGCACTACTTTAGACCAGAGCCCTATAGAACCCTATTCCCTCTATATAGTGCACTACTTTAGACCAGAGCCCTATAGAACCCTATTCCCTATATAGTGCACTACTTTAGACCAGAGCCCTATAGAACCCTATTCTCTATATAGTGCACTATTTTTGACCAGAACCCCATAGAACCCTATTCCCTCTATATAGTGCACTACTTTTGACCTGAACCCTATTCCTTAAAAAGTACACTCTTTTTGACCAGAGCCCTATGAGACATGTGCCCTACAAAAGGGAATTAGGGGCGCCATTTGGGACACAGAGGTGAGTGAGGGAGTCCAGGAGATTTGAGTGCTTTCTGTCAGTCAAGATCACTGCAATAAAAAAAGGGGGCCAGTGACAGACTTGGAGAGATGGAACTACAATGTGTTATTTCATAGTTTTGATGTAAAAAAATATATAGAAAAACCCTTGTGTATCCATCTCCCTGACCCTCAATCATATCTGGACTGGGCTCGAGGAATGACAGCCTCTGAATGATCACACATAACTCACCCGTCTCTAACGCCAGAAACAGAAACAATATTTATTTTGCCGTCTTACAGTTTGAATACAGATCTGGGGCCGTATGTATCAAGTGTGTGCTGATCGGTTTAGGATGGGTTTCGTCTTTTAAAATGACTACAAGAATACGATTACATCAACTGTAGGTTTTAGGATCAATTCCAATGTTTAATTCCAGTCAATTCAGGATGTGCATTAAAATTTCAATTTAAATTCAATGATTTTCAGTTAGGAACATTTGGAAATGTGGTTTACATTCTGAATGGATTAGAATAGAAATAGAATTGATCCTAGATCTGCCCCTCCTACTCTGACAGGCTTTGTGAGTTATGGCCTCTTGGAACAGAAAAGGTTCATGTGTCAATAGATGGAAATAAAAAAGACATTACGAAGGCAGTTAGAATGTACCGGTCATTACTGAACTTACACGTGCCTTTACCTTGGCCAATAACAAAGCAATCATAACGGGGTTTGGCTATTTTGCTCAGACAGACACACCCACATACTTTACACCCTTCAGAATGTCCTCCTCCCAGATCTTCCCCTGAGGCTCATTCCCCATAGACTGGGTGATCATGATTCATACCCTATCATGTTACTCTCACGCCCACAGTGAGCCGGGTGTCCTCTGCCATAGAGATAAAACAATAGACATTGAGCTTCAAATCAGCGGCACAAGCGGTCCGCGATCTTACCCAGGTACAGTCCTGATAAGTTAGCTCAAACATGCTAGTTTCAAACTATAGTGTAGCTTGTTCTATCTCCATGTCTCTGTAGACTCCTCTTCACCTGTCCTCACAGCACACAGTGCCATAGAGTGGCCAGCGCCACAGCCAATCACAAGAGGCCGGAGGGCAGGAATGGGCTGTGGTTCGCTGACATCTGTCTCGGAACCGTCCCCACACATCCCATGTTCGTTCCACCCCCAAGAGAGCAGGCGACCCCCTGGAGAGGAGAGATGAGGAGAGGAGGGTAGAGGACACTGGTCAGTTAGAGATAACAAACAGCAGATTACTACCCTGATCCCAGATCTGTACATGTTTGGCATGACAATGATCATAGGAGTTGGCAAGATAGCACAAACTGATCTGGTGTGACCAGGCTGAGAGAAGACAACACAAACTGATCTGGTGTGACCAGGCTGAGAGAAGACAGCACAAACTGATCTGGTGTGACCAGGCTGAGATGAAGACAGCACAAACTGATCTGGTGTGACCAGGCTGAGAGAAGACAGCACAAACTGATCTGGTGTGACCAGGCTGAGATGAAGACAGCACAAACTGATCTGGTGTGACCAGGCTGAGAGAAGACAGCACAAACTGATCTAGACTGGTCAGTTGGACCTGACATCATGACCAGGCTGAGAGAAGACAGCTGACAAACTGATCAGTTGGTGTGACCAGGCTGAGATGAAGACAGCACAAACTGATCTGGTTGGTGACCAGGCTGAGAGAAGACAACACAAACTGTCAGTGGTCAGTTGACCTGACATCATAGACTGGTCAGTTGGACCTGACCAGGCTGGAGAGATCACCAACAGTTGGAGACTGGTCAGTTGGTGACAAAACTGGTCAGTTGGAGTTGGTGACATCAAAACCTGACACTTCAGTTGGACCTGACACTATTTTGACATCATATACTGAACTGGTTAGTTGGACCTGACATCATATACTGGTCAGTTGGACCTGACATCATAGACTGGTCAGTTGGACCAGATATATACTGGTCAGTTGGACCTGACATCATAGACTGGTCAGTTGGACTGGTCAGTTGGACCTGACATCATAGACTGGTCAGTTGGACATCACTGGTCAGTTGGGACATCCAGTTGACATCATAGACTGGTCAGTTGGACCTGATACTGGTCAGTTGGATCATAGACTGGTCAGTTGGACCTGACATCATAGACTGGTCAGTTGGACCTGATATATACTGGTCAGTTGGACCTGACATTATAGACTGGTCAGTTGGACCTGACATCATAGACTGGTCAGTTGGACCTGACATCATAGACTGGTCAGTTGGACCTGACATCATAGACTGGTCAGTTGGACCTGATCATCATATACTGGTCAGTTGGACCTGACATCATAGACTGGTCAGTTGGACCTGACATCATAGACTGGTCAGTTGGACCTGACATCAGACTGGTCAGTTGGACCTGACATCATATACTGGTCAGTTGGACCAGACATATACTGGTCAGTTGGACCAGACATCATAGACTGGTCAGTTGGACCTGATATATACTGGTCAGTTGGACCTGACATCATAGACTGGTCAGTTGGACCAGACATCATAGACTGGTCAGTTGGACCAGACATCATAGACTGGTCAGTTGGACCTGACATCATATACTGGTCAGTTGGACCTGATATATACTGGTCAGTTGGACCAGACATCATAGACTGGTCAGTTGGACCTGACATCATAGACTGGTCAGTTGGACCTGACATCATATACTGGTCAGTTGGACCTGACATCATATACTGGTCAGTTGGACCTGACATCATAGACTGGTCAGTTGGACCAGACATCATAGACTGGTCAGTTGGACCAGACATCATATACTGGTCAGTTGGACCTGACATCATATACTGGTCAGTTGGACCTGACATCATATACTGGTCAGTTGGACCAGACATCATATACTGTCAGTTCAGTTTGACATCATAGACTGGTCAGTTGGAGACATCATAGACTGGTCAGTTGGACCTGACATCATAGACTGGTCAGTTGGACCTGACATCATAGACTGGTCAGTTGGACCTGACATCATATACTGGTCAGTTGGACCTGACATCATATACTGGTCAGTTGGACCTGACATCATAGACTGGTCAGTTGGACCTGACATCATAGACTGGTCAGTTGGACCTGACATCATATACTGGTCAGTTGGACCTGACATCATATACTGGTCAGTTGGACATCTGACATCATCATACTGGTCAGTTGGAGACATTAGACTGGTCAGTTGACATCATAGACTGGTCTGGACTGGTCAGTTGGACCTGACATCATATACTGGTCAGTTGGACCTGACATCATATACTGGTCAGTTGGACCTGACATCA
Source organism: Oncorhynchus nerka (assembly GCF_034236695.1). NCBI lineage: Eukaryota > Metazoa > Chordata > Actinopteri > Salmoniformes > Salmonidae > Oncorhynchus > Oncorhynchus nerka. The sequence continues at coordinate 4,738,789 of NC_088404.1, forward strand.
TAGACTGGTCAGTTGGACCAGATATATACTGGTCAGTTGGACCAGATATATACAGGACAACTAGCCTGACATGACATCGACTATAGGAGTTGGTTATACAACACATTGGTTATACAGCACTAGTTGGTCATTGGTTAGACATCACTAGTTGGTCATTGGTTAGACATCACTAGTTGGTTATACAACACTAGTTGGTAGTTGGTTATACAACACTAGTTAGTCATTGGTCAGACATCACTAGTTGGTCATTGGTTAGACATCAAAAGTTGGTAGTTGGTTATACAACACTAGTTGGTCATTGGTTAGACATCACTAGTTAGTCATTGGTCAGACATCACTAGTTGGTCATTGGTTAGACATCACTAGTTGGTCATTGGTTAGACATCACTAGTTGGTAGTTGGTTATACAACACTAGTTAGTCATTGGTCAGACATCACTAGTTGGTAGTTGGTTATACATCACTAGTTGGTCATTGGTTAGACATCACTAGTTGGTCATTGGTTAGACATCACTAGTTGGTAGTTGGTTATACAACACTAGTTAGTCATTGGTCAGACATCACTAGTTGGTAGTTGGTTATACAACACTAGTTGGTAGTTGGTTATACAACACTAGTTAGTCATTGGTTAGACATCACTAGTTGGTAGTTGGTTATACAACACTAGTTGGTAGTTGGTTATACAACACTTGTTGGTCATTGATTAGACATCACTAGTTGGTCATTGGTTAGACATCACTAGTTGGTAGTTGGTTATACAACACTAGTTGGTAGTTGGTTATACAACACTAGTTGGTAGTTGGTTATACAACACTAGTTGGTTATACAACACTAGTTAGTCATTGGTTAGACATCACTAGTTGGTAGTTGGTTATACATCACTAGTTGGTAGTTGGTTATACAACACTAGTTAGTCATTGGTTAGACATCACTAGTTGGTAGTTGGTTATACATCACTAGTTGGTTTTACAGCACTAACTAGTTGGTTATACAGCACTAGTTGGTTATACACTAGTTGGTTTTTACAGCACTAACTAGTTGGTTATTCAGCATTAGTTGGTTAATGAGCACTAGTTGGTTATACATCACTAGTTGGTAGTTGGTTATACAACACTAGTTGTTTAATCATCACTATCTGGTTATACAGCACTAGTTGGTAGTTGGTTATACATTACTAGCTGGTTATACATCACTAGTTGGTTATACATCACTAGTTTGTTTAATCATCACTAGTTGGTTATACATCACTAGTTGGTAATACAACACTAGTTGGTTATACATTACTAGATGGTTATACAACACTAGTTGTTAGTTGGTCATACATCACTAGTTGGTTATACAGCACTAGTTGGTAGTTGGTTATACATCACTAGTTGGTTATACAACACTAGTTGGCTGTATAGCACTAGTTGGTAGTTGGTTTTACATCACTAGTTAGTTATACAGCACTAGTTGGTAGCTGGTTATACATCACTAGTTAGTTATACAGCACTAGTTGGTAGCTGGTTATACATCACTAGTTGGTTATACAGCACTAGTTGGTAGTTGGTTATACATCACTAGTTGTTAGCTGGTTATACATCACTAGTTGGTTATACAGCACTAGTTGGTTATACAGCACTAGTTGTTAGTTGGTTATACATCACTAGTTGGTAATACAACACTAACTAGTTGGGAATACATCAGTCGTTTCTCAGATGTTGCATGGCCAGGCAATGAGGATGACACATTTGCTCAACTAGAATAGGAAAAATGGTTTTGGGTATAAAAATCAGATGACTTCAAAGTAGTCTGTGTAGATTCAAATAGGCGAACACACACACACACACACACACACACACACACACACACACACACACACACACACACACACACACACACACACTGGCTCAACCAAAGTTAAACACACACTGCCATTCAGCTCCAGACAGTCTCTGCACCTTTCCTCTTCTTCTCTGTTTCCTCTCAGACAGCTGGTAAAGGAGCTTGTTGGTTTAGTGGGTGTGGTCCGGACAGGGCTGCATCGCCGTGGAGACACGTGCCATGGCAACACAGTTCGGTTAACTAATAGGCCCCGTTGTCATGGCAACACAGCTCACATCTTCAACGAGCGTTCATTCTACCCATCCCAATGTTCTGTCTGTTTTCTGTTTCTTCCCCCATTTCTCTCTCTCCCTCCTTTCATCGACTGAATCCCTTTATCTCTCCATCTCCCTCTTATTTTTTCTGACCAATGGATCAAAAGCCTCTGGGTTCTGTGTCAGCAGAGAGAACAGATAAAACAAGTTGTCTCGGTCTCCCAGACCAAGATGTCTCCCAGACCAAGATGTCTCCCAGACCAAGATGTCTCCCAGACCAAGATATCTCCCAGACCAAGATATCTCCCAGACCAAGATGTCTCCCAGACCAAGATATGTCACAGACCAAGATGTCTCCCAGACCAAGATATCTCCCAGACCAAGATATGTCACAGACCAAGATGTCTCCCAGACCAAGATGTCTCCCAGACCAAGATATCTCCCAGACCAAGATATGTCCCAGACCAAGATGTCTCCCAGACCAAGATGTCTCCCAGACCAAGATATGTCACAGACCAAGATGTCTCCCAGACCAAGATATCTCCCAGCAGGCAGCTTATGCCAGTGTGATATGACAACTAGGGCTGAGACCTCACCGTACCATATAATCAACATACTTAGGTGTCAATACGATATGTATTGTGATTATCACGATTATACAGTAGCAGTCAAAAGTTTGGACATCAGTCTCCTCTGAACAGTTGATGTTGAGATGTGTCTGTTACTTGAACTCTGTGAAGCATTTATTTGGGCTGCAATTTCTGAGGATGGTAACTCTAATGAACTTATCCTCTGCAGCAGAGGTAACTCTGGGTCTTCCTTTCTTGTGGCGGATCTCATGAGAGCCAGTTTCATCATAGCGCTTGATGGTTTTTGCAACTGCACAAATTTTCCAGATTGACGGACCTTCATGTCTTAAAGTAATGATGGACTGTCGTTTCTCTTTGCTTATTTGAGCTGTTCTTGCTAGCTACATAGCCGTCTTTGTATCAAAGATAATTGTGTAGTCTTGAGCGATTTCCTAGGTTAGCTAGCCAGCTATTGTCGTTCTTTTAACGCATCGTAACGTAAATCAACACTGCTAGCTAGCCAGCTAGCCCCGAATAGCAGCACAGTAGCACAGTAGAAACCATTACACTCAACGGAACGACTTGATTAGTGTAGTGTCAACGCAGACACTGCCAGCTAGCCTACATAGTCAACAACGCAGCCTCTGCCAGCTAGCCTACTTCAGCAGTACTGTATCATTTTAATCATTTTAGTCAATAAGATTCTTGCTACGTAAGCTTAACTTTCTGAACACTCGAGACGTGTAGTCCACTTGTCATTCCAATCTCCTTTGCATTAGCGTAGCCTCTTGTGTAGCCTGTCAACTATGTGTCTGTCTATCCCTGTTCTCTCCTCTCTGCACAGACCATACAAACGCTCCACACCGCGTGGCCGCGGCCACCCTAATCTGGTGGTCCCAGCGCGCACGACCCACGTGGAGTTCCAGGTCTCCGGTAGCCTCTGGAACTGCCGATCTGCGGCCAACAAGGCAGAGTTCATCTCAGCCTATGCCTCCCTCCAGTCCTCGACTTCTTGGCACTGACGGAAACATGGATCACCACAGACAACACTGCTACTCCTACTGCTCTCTCTTCGTCTGCCCACGTGTTCTCGCACACCCCGAGAGCTTCTGGTCAGCGGGGTGGTGGCACCGGGATCCTCATCTCTCCCAAGTGGTCATTCTCTCTTTCTCCCCTTACCCATCTGTCTATCGCCTCCTTTGAATTCCATGCTGTCACAGTTACCAGCCCTTTCAAGCTTAACATCCTTATCATTTATCGCCCTCCAGGTTCCCTCGGAGAGTTCATCAATGAGCTTGATGCCTTGATAAGCTCCTTTCCTGAGGACGGCTCACCTCTCACAGTTCTGGGCGACTTTAACCTCCCCACGTCTACCTTTGACTCATTCCTCTCTGCCTCCTTCTTTCCACTCCTCTCCTCTTTTGACCTCACCCTCTCACCTTCCCCCCTACTCACAAGGCAGGAAATACGCTCGACCTCATCTTTACTAGATGCTGTTCTTCCACTAACCTCATTGCAACTTCCCTCCAAGTCTCCGACCACTACCTTGTATCCTTCTCCCTCTCGCTCTCATCCAACACTTCCCACACTGCCCCTACTCGGATGGTATCGCGCCGTCCCAACCTTCGCTCTCTCTCCCCGCTACTCTCTCCTCTTCCATCCTATCATCTCTTCCCTCTGCTCAAACCTTCTCCAACCTATCTCCTGATTCTGCCTCCTCAACCCTCCTCTCCTCCCTTTCTGCATCCTTTGACTCTCTATGTCCCCTATCCTCCAGGCCGGCTCGGTCCTCCCCTCCCGCTCCGTGGCTCAACGACTCATTGCGAGCTCACAGAACAGGGCTCCGGGCAGCCGAGCGGAAATGGAGGAAAACTCGCCTCCCTGCGGACCTGACATCCTTTCACTCCCTCCTCTCTACATTTTCCTCTTCTCTCTCTGCTGCTAAAGCCACTTTCTACCACTCTAAATTCCAAGCATCTGCCTCTAACCCTAGGAAGCTCTTTGCAACCTTCTCCTCCCTCCTGAATCCTCCTCCCCCTCCCCCTCCTCCCTCTCTGCAGATGACTTCGTCAACCATTTTGAAAAGAAGGTCGACGACATCCGATCCTCGTTTGCTAAGTCAAACGACACCGCTGGTTCTGCTCACACTGCCCTACCCTGTGCTCTGACCTCTTTCTCCCCCTCTCTCCAGATGAAATCTCGCGTCTTGTGACGGCCGGCCGCCCAACAACCTGCCCGCTTGACCCTATCCCCTCCTCTCTTCTCCAGACCATTTCCGGAGACCTTCTCCCTTACCTCACCTCGCTCATCAACTCATCCCTGACCGCTGGCTACGTCCCTTCCGTCTTCAAGAGAGCGAGAGTTGCACCCCTTCTGAAAAAACCTACACTCGATCCCTCCGATGTCAACAACTACAGACCAGTATCCCTTCTTTCTTTTCTCTCCAAAACTCTTGAACGTGCCGTCCTTGGCCAGCTCTCCCGCTATCTCTCTCAGAATGACCTTCTTGATCCAATTCAGTCAGGTTTCAAGACTAGTCATTCAACTGAGACTGCTCTTCTCTGTATCACGGAGGCGCTCCGCACTGCTAAAGCTAACTCTCTCTCCTCTGCTCTCATCCTTCTAGACCTATCGGCTGCCTTCGATACTGTGAACCATCAGATCCTCCTCTCCACCCTCTCCGAGTTGGGCATCTCCGGCGCGGCCCACGCTTGGATTGCGTCCAACCTGACAGGTCGCTCCTACCAGGTGGCGTGGCGAGAATCCGTCTCCACACCACGTGCTCTCACCACTGGTGTCCCCCAGGGCTCTGTTCTAGGCCCTCTCCTATTCTCGCTATACACCAAGTCACTTGGCTCTGTCATAACCTCACATGGTCTCTCCTATCATTGCTATGCAGACGACACACAATTAATCTTCTCCTTTCCCCCTTCTGATGATCAGGTGGCGAATCGCATCTCTGCATGTCTGGCAGACATATCAGTGTGGATGACGGATCACCACCTCAAGCTGAACCTCGGCAAGACGGAGCTGCTCTTCCTCCCGGGGAAGGACTGCCCGTTCCATGATCTCGCCATCACGGTTGACAACTCCATTGTGTCCTCCTCCCAGAGCGCTAAGAACCTTGGCGTGATCCTGGACAACACCCTGTCGTTCTCAACTAACATCAAGGCGGTGGCCCGTTCCTGTAGGTTCATGCTCTACAACATCCGCAGAGTACGACCCTGCCTCACACAGGAAGCGGCGCAGGTCCTAATCCAGGCACTCGTCATCTCCCGTCTGGATTACTGCAACTCGCTGTTGGCTGGGCTCCCTGCCTGTGCCATTAAACCCCTACAACTCATCCAGAACGCCGCAGCCCGTCTGGTGTTCAACCTTCCCAAGTTCTCTCACGTCACCCCGCTCCTCCGCTCTCTCCACTGGCTTCCAGTTGAAGCTCGCATCCACTACAAGACCATGGTGCTTGCCTACGGAGCTGTGAGGGGAACGGCACCTCAGTACCTCCAGGCTCTGATCAGGCCCTACACCCAAACAAGGGCACTGCGTTCATCCACCTCTGGCCTGCTCGCCTCCCTACCACTGAGGAAGTACAGTTCCCGCTCAGCCCAGTCAAAACTGTTCGCTGCTCTGGCCCCCCAATGGTGGAACAAACTCCCTCACGACGCCAGGACAGCGGAGTCAATCACCACCTTCCGGAGACACCTGAAACCCCACCTCTTTAAGGAATACCTAGGATAGGATAAAGTAATCCCTCTCACCCCCCTTAAAAGATTTAGATGCACCACTGTTCCACTGGATGTCATAAGGTGAATGCACCAATTTGTAAGTCGCTCTGGATAAGAGCGTCTGCTAAATGACTTAAATGTAAATGTAATGTAATGTGTCAACGGTACAGGCTGGTGGAGGTGGTGTCAACGGTACGGGATGGTGGAGGTGGTGTCAACGGTACGGGCTGGTGGAGGTGGTGTCAACGGTACAGGCTGGTGGAGGTGGTGTCAACGGTACGGGCTGGTGGAGGTGGTGTCAACGGTACAAGCTGGTGAAGGTGGTGTCAACGGTACAGGCTGGTGAAGGTGGTGTCAACAGTAAGGGATGGTGTGGTGGTGTCAACGGTACAGGCTGGTGAAGGTGGTGTCAACAGTAAGGGATGGTGAAGGTGGTGTTAACGGTACGGGCTGGTGGAGGTGGTGTTAACGGTAAGGGCTGGTGAAGGTGGTGTCAACGATACAGGCTGGTGGAGGTGGTGTCAACAGTAAGGGATGGTGACGGTGGTGTGGTGGTGTCAACAGTAAGGGCTGGTGGAGGTGGTGTTAACGGTAAGGGCTGGTGAAGGTGGTGTCAACGGTACAGGCTGGTGGAGGTGGTGTCAACGGTACAGGCTGGTGGAGGTGGTGTCAACGGTACAAGCTGGTGGAGGTGGTGTCAACGGTACAGGCTGGTGGAGGTGGTGTCAACGGTACAGGCTGGTGGAGGTGGTGTCAACGGTACAAGCTGGTGGAGGTGGTGTCAACAGTACGGGCTGGTGGAGGTGGTGTCAACGGTACAAGCTGGTGGAGGTGGTGTCAACGGTACGGGCTCTGGTGGAGGTGGTGTTAACGGTACGGGCTGGTGGAGGTGGTGTTAACGGTACGGGCTGGTGGAGGTGGTGTTAACGGTAAGGGCTGGTGGAGGTGGTGTCAACGGTACATGCTGGTGGAGGTGGTGTCAACGGTACGGGCTGGTGGAGGTGGTGTCAACGGTACAGGCTGGTGGAGGTGGTGTCAACGGTACAGGCTGGTGGAGGTGGTGTCAACGGTACAGGCTGGTGGAGGTGGTGTCAACGGTACAGGCTGGTGGAGGTGGTGTCAACGGTACAGGCTGGTGGAGGTGGTGTCAACGGTACAGGCTGGTGGAGGTGGTGTCAACAGTAAGGGATGGTGTGGTGGTGTCAACGGTACAGGCTGGTGAAGGTGGTGTCAACAGTAAGGGATGGTGAAGGTGGTGTTAACGGTACGGGCTGGTGGAGGTGGTGTCAACGGTACAGGCTGGTGGAGGTGGTGTCAACAGTAAGGGATGGTGACGGTGGTGTGGTGGTGTCAACAGTAAGGGCTGGTGGAGGTGGTGTTAACGGTAGGGCTGGTGAAGGTGGTGTCAACGGTACAGGCTGGTGAAGGTGGTGTCAACGGTACAGGCTGGTGGAGGTGGTGTCAACGGTACAGGCTGGTGGAGGTGGTGTCAACGGTACAAGCTGGTGGAGGTGGTGTCAACGGTACAGGCTGGTGGAGGTGGTGTCAAGGCTGGTACAGCGGCTGGTGGAGGTGGTGTCAACGGTACAGGCTGGTGGAGGTGGTGTCAACGGTACAGGCTGGTGGAGGTGGTGTCAACGGTACAAGCTGGTGGAGGTGGTGTCAACAGTACGGGCTGGTGGAGGTGGTGTCAACGGTACAAGCTGGTGGAGGTGGTGTCAACGGTACGGGCTCTGGTGGAGGTGGTGTTAACGGTACGGGCTGGTGGAGGTGGTGTTAACGGTAAGGGCTGGTGGAGGTGGTGTCAACGGTACAGGCTGGTGGAGGTGGTGTCAACAGTAAGGGCTGGTGGAGGTGGTGTTAACGGTAAGGGCTGGTGAAGGTGGTGTCAACGGTACAGGCTGGTGGAGGTGGTGTCAACGGTACAGGCTGGTGGAGGTGGTGTCAACGGTACAGGCTGGTGGAGGTGGTGTCAACGGTACAGGCTGGTGGAGGTGGTGTCAACGGTACAAGCTGGTGGAGGTGGTGTCAACAGTACGGGCTGGTGGAGGTGGTGTCAACGGTACAAGCTGGTGGAGGTGGTGTCAACGGTACGGGCTCTGGTGGAGGTGGTGTTAACGGTACGGGCTGGTGGAGGTGGTGTTAACGGTATGGGCTGGTGGAGGTGGTGTTAACGGTAAGGGCTGGTGGAGGTGGTGTCAACGGTACAGGCTGGTGGAGGTGGTGTCAACGGTACAGGCTGGTGGAGGTGGTGTCAACGGTACAGGCTGGTGGAGGTGGTGTCAACTACAAGCTGGTGGAGGTGGGTACAGGCTGGTGGAGGTGGTGTCAACGGTACAAGCTGGTGGAGATGGTGTCAACAGTACGGGCTGGTGGAGGTGGTGTGGGCAACGGTACAAGCTGGTGGAGGTGGTGTCAACGGTACGGGCTCTGGTGGAGGTGGTGTTAACGGTACGGGCTGGTGGAGGTGGTGTTAACGGTATGGGCTGGTGGAGGTGGTGTCAACAGTACAGGCTGGTGGAGGTGGTGTCAACGGTACAGGCTGGTGGAGGTGGTGTGGTGGTGTCAACGATAAGGGCTGGTGGAGGTGGTGTCAACGGTACGGGCTGGTGGAAGTGGTGTCAACGGTAAGGGCTGGTGGAGGTGGTGTCAACGGTACAGGCTGGTGGAGGTGGTGTGGTGGTGTCAACGATAAGGGCTGGTGGAGGTGGTGTCAACGGTACGGGCTGGTGGAGGTGGTGTCAACGGTAAGGGCTGGTGGAGGTGGTGTCAACGGTACGGGATGGTGGAGGTGGTGTCAACGGTACGGGATGGTGGAGGTGGTGTCAACGGTACGGGCTGGTGGAGGTGGTGTCAACGGTACAGGCTGGTGGAGGTGGTGTGGTGGTGTCAACGGTAAGGGCTGGTGGAGGTGGTGTCAACGGTAAGGGCTGGTGGAGGTGGTGTCAACGGTAAGGGCTGGTGGACCTCCCTCCATCTCTCTAGTCTCTCTCCATCTCTCTAGTCTCCCTCCACCTCTAGTCTCCCTTCACCTCTCTAGTCTCCCTCCACCTCTAACCTCCCTCCACCTCTAGTCTCCCTTCACCTCTCTAGTCTCCCTTCACCTCTCTAGTCTCCCTCCACCTCTCTAACCTCCCTCCACCTCTCTAGTCTCCCTCCACCTCTCTAGTCTCCCTCCACCTCTCTAGTCTCCCTTCACCTCTCTAGTCTCCCTTCACCTCTCTAGTCTCCCTTCACCTCTCTAGTCTCCCTTCACCTCTCTAGTCTCCCTTCACCTCTCTAGTCTCCCTTCATCCATCCATTTGTTAGCCAACGCAAACATACACATTTTCTTCAGGAAATGTTATTGTAGTTTCCTCTCTAATCCCGGTTCTTCTTCTAGTTTCCTCTCTAATCCCTGTTCTTCTTCTAGTTTCCTCTCTAATCCCTGTTCTTCTTCTAGTTTCCTCTCTAATCCCGGTTCTTCTTCTAGTTTCCTCTCTAATCCCTGTTCTTCTTCTAGTTTCCTCTCTAATCCCAGGTCTTCTTCTAGTTTCCTCTCTAATCCCGGTTCTTCTTCTAGTTTCCTCTCTAATCCCAGGTCTTCTTCTAGTTTCCTCTCTAATCCCTGTTCTTCTAGTTTCCTCTCCAATCCATGTTCTTCTAGTTTCCTCTCTAATCCCTGTTCTTCTTCTAGTTTCCTCTGTAATCCCTGTTCTTCTTCTAGTTTCCTCTCTAATCCCTGTTCTTCTAGTTTCCTCTCTAATCCCTGTTCTTCTAGTTTCCTCTGCAATCCCTGTTCTTCTTCTAGTTTCCTCTGCAATCCCTGTTCTTCTTCTAGTTTCCTCTCTAATCCCGGTTCTTCTTCTAGTTTCCTCTCTAATCCCGGTTCTTCTTCTAGTTTCCTCTCTAATCCCTGTTCTTCTTCTAGTTTCCTCTCTAATCCCGGTTCTTCTTCTAGTTTCCTCTCTAATCCCTGTTCTTCTTCTAGTTTCCTCTCTAATCCCAGGTCTTCTTCTAGTTTCCTCTCTAATCCCGGTTCTTCTTCTAGTTTCCTCTCTAATCCCAGGTCTTCTTCTAGTTTCCTCTCTAATCCCTGTTCTTCTTCTAGTTTCCTCTCTAATCCCTGTTCTTCTTCTAGTTTCCTCTCTAATCCCGGTTCTTCTTCTAGTTTCCTCTCTAATCCCTGGCAGTGACAGTGTTTCTAAAGCATTTAACCCTAATTTTACCAGATTAAATGTATAAATTGACTGAGAACACATTCTCATTTACAGCAACGACATGGGGAATAGTTAAAGGGGATAGGAGGGGGGGATGAATGAGCCAATTGGAAGCTGGGGATGAGTAGGTGACCGTGATGGTATGAGGGCCAAATTGGGAATGTTGCCAGGAAACCAGGTTTAATACCCCTACTCTAACAATAAGTGCCATGGGATCTTTAGTGACCAGAACCAGGAGTCCCGTTTAATGTTCCATCCTAAACACTGCATCTTACACAGGGCAATGTCCCCAATCACTGTCCTGGGGCATTGGGATATAATTTTTTTAGACCAGAGGAAAGAGTGCCTCCTACTGGCCCTCCAACACCACTTCCAGCAGCATCTGGTCTCCCATCCAGGAACTGACCACGACCAACCCTGCTTAGCTTCAGAAGCAAGCCAGCAGTGAGATGCAGGGTGGTATGCTGCCGACTAGGACCAACCCTGCTTAGCTTCAGAAGCAAGCCAGCAGTGAGATGCAGGGTGGTATGCTGCTGGCAACCGTGAGGAGAAGCTCTGTAATATCATTAGCTACGTCCCAATATGGCACCATACTCCACATTTTGAGCGCTACATTTCACCAGGAACCATGGGGCTCCGGGCAAAAGTACTGTAGTACACTATATAAACAGGAACAGTTTACCATTTGGGAGACAGCCATTGCTAATCCACTGACAACAGAGGGGGCTGAAAGGCGGGTTTAGAGGAGACATTTACATTTTACATTTAAGTCATTTAGCAGACGCTCTTATCCAGAGCGACTTACAAATTGGTGCATTCACCTTATGACCTCCAGTGGAACTGATCTAAATCTTTTCAGAGAGGGATTACTTTATCCTATCCTAGGTATTCCTTAAAGAGGTGGGGTTTCAGGTGTCTCCGGAAGGTGGTGATTGAGCCGCTGTCCTGGCGTCGTGAGGGAGTTTGTTCCACCATTGGGGGGCCAGAGCAGCGAACAGTTTTGACTGGGCTGAGCGGGAACTGTACTTCCTCAGTGGTAGGGAGGCGAGCAGGCCAGAGGTGGATGAACGAAGACAGCCATTGATAATCCACTGACAACAGAGGGGGCTGAAAGGCGGGTTTAGAGGAGACAGCCATTGATAATCCACTGACAACAGAGGGGGCTGAAAGGCGGGTTTAGAGGAGACAGCCATTGATAATCCACTGACAACAGAGGGGGCTGAAAGGCGGGTTTAGAGGAGACAGCCATTGATAATTCACTGACAACAGAGGGGGCTGAAAGGCGGGTTTAGAGGAGACAGCCATTGCTAATCCACTGACAACAGAGGGGGCTGAAAGGCGGGTTTAGAGGAGACAGCCATTGATAATCCACTGACAACAGAGGGGGCTGAAAGGCGGGTTTAGAGGAGACAGCCATTGATAATCCACTGACAACAGGGGGCTGAAAGGCAGGTTTAGAGGAGACAGCCATTGATAATCCACTGACAACAGAGGGGGCTGAAAGGCGGGTTTAGAGGAGACAGCCATTGATAATCCACTGACAACAGAGGGGGCTGAAAGGCGGGTTTAGAGGAGACAGCCATTGATAATCCACTGACAACAGAGGGGGCTGAAAGGCAGGTTTAGAGGAGACAGCCATTGATAATCCACTGACAACAGAGGGGGCTGAAAGGCGGGTTTAGAGGAGACAGCCATTGATAATCCACGGACAACAGAGGGGGCTGAACGGCGGGTTGAGAGGACAGCGGAGCAGAACACACATTGTTAATGTAACGCCGGACAAATAAAGTTGTATTGAATTGTATTGGGCACAAGGCTTGTATGGGTGATTGTAGTTTCCGTTGTCTCTCCAACTAACATCTCTCTATTAGGATCCCTATGGTTCTCTCTCCAACTAACATCTCCTCTCTTATTAGGATCCCTATGGTTCTCTCTCCAAATAACATCTCCTCTCTAATAGGATCCCTATGGTTCTCTCTCCAACTAACATCTCCTCTCTAATAGGATCCCTATGGTTCTCTCTCCAACTAACATCTCCTCTCTATTAGGATCCCTATGGTTCTCTCTCCAACTAACATCTCTCTAATAGGATCCCTATGATTCTCTCTCCAACTAACATCTCTCTAATAGGATCCCTATGGTTCTCTCTCCAACTAACATCTCCTCTCTAATAGGATCCCTATGGTTCTCTCTCCAACTAACATCTCCTCTCTAATAGGATCCCTATGGTTCTCTCTTCATCTCCTCTCAACTAACATGGTTCTCTCTCCAACTAACATCTCCTCTCTATTAGGATCCCTCTCTAATTAGGATCCCTATGGTTCTCTCTCCAACTAACATCTCCTCTCTATTAGGATCCCTATGGTTCTCTCTCCGACTAACATCTCCTCTCTAATAGGATCCCTATGGTTCTCTCTCCAACTAACATCTCTCTATTAGGATCCCTATGGTTCTCTCTCCAACTAACATCTCCTCTCTAATAGGATCCCTATGGTTCTCTCTCCAACTAACATCTCATCTCTATTAGGATCCCTATGGTTCTCTCTCCAACTAACATCTCCTCTCTAATAGGATCCCTATGGTTCTCTCTCCAACTAACATCTCCTCTCTAATAGGATCCCTATGGTTCTCTCTCCAACTAACATCTCTCTAATAGGATCCCTATGGTTCTCTCTCCAACTAACATCTCTCTATTAGGATCCCTATGGTTCTCTCTCCAACTAACATCTCTCTAATAGGATCCCTATGGTTCTCTCTCCAACTAACATCTCTCTAATAGGATCCCTATGGTTCTCTCTCCAACTAACATCTCCTCTCTATTAGGATCCCTATGGTTCTCTCTCCGACTAACATCTCCTCTCTAATAGGATCCCTATGGTTCTCTCTCCGACTAACATCTCCTCTCTAATAGGATCCCTATGGTTCTCTCTCCAACTAACATCTCCTCTCTATTAGGATCCCTATGGTTGTCTCTCCGACTAACATCTCCTCTCTAATAGGATCCCTATGGTTCTCTCTCCAACTAACATCTCCTCTCTATTAGGATCCCTATGGTTCTCTCTCCGACTAACATCTCCTCTCTAATAGGATCCCTATGGTTCTCTCTCCAACTAACATCTCTCTATTAGGATCCCTATGGTTCTCTCTCCAACTAACATCTCCTCTCTAATAGGATCCCTATGGTTCTCTCTCCGACTAACATCTCATCTCTATTAGGATCCCTATGGTTCTCTCTCCAACTAACATCTCCTCTCTAATAGGATCCCTATGGTTCTCTCTCCAACTAACATCTCCTCTCTAATAGGATCCCTATGGTTCTCTCTCCAACTAACAACATCTCTCTCCAACTAACATCTCTCTATTAGGATCCCTATGGTTCTCTCTCCAACTAACATCTCTCTAATAGGGTTCTCTCTCCAACTAACATCCTAATAGGTTGGTTCTCTCTCCAACTAACATCTCCTCTCTATTAGGATCCCTATGGTTCTCTCTCCAACTAACATCTCCTCTCTATTAGGATCCCTATGGTTCTCTCTCCAACTAACATCTCCTCTCTATTAGGATCCCTATGGTTCTCTCTCCAACTAACATCTCCTCTCTATTAGGATCCCTATGGTTCTCTCTCCAACTAACATCTCCTCTCTATTAGGATCCCTATGGTTCTCTCTCTAACACTAATAGGATCCCTATGGTTCTCTCTCCAACTAACATCTCTCTAATAGGATCCCTATGGTTCTCTCTCCAACTAACATCTCTCTCTAATAGGATCCCTATGGTTCTCTCTCCAACTAACAATTAGGATCCCTATGGTTCTCTCTCCAACTAACATCTCCTCTCTAATAGGATCCCTATGGTTCTCTCTCCGACTAACATCTCCTCTCTAATAGGATCCCTATGGTTCTCTCTCCAACTAACATCTCTCTAATAGGATCCCTATGGTTCTCTCTCCGACTAACATCTCTCTAATAGGATCCCTATGGTTCTCTCTCCAACTAACATCTCCTCTCTAATAGGATCCCTATGGTTCTCTCTCCAACTAACATCTCCTCTCTATTAGGATCCCTATGGTTCTCTCTCCAACTAACATCTCCTCTCTATTAGGATCCCTATGGTTCTCTCTCCAACTAACATCTCCTCTCTAATAGGATCCCTATGGTTCTCTCTCCAACTAACATCTCCTCTCTATTAGGATCCCTATGGTTCTCTCTCCAACTAACATCTCCTCTCTAATAGGATCCCTATGGTTCTCTCTCCAACTAACATCTCCTCTCTAATAGGATCCCTATGGTTCTCTCTCCAACTAACATCTCCTCTCTAATAGGATCCCTATGGTTCTCTCTCCAACTAACATCTCCTCTCTAATAGGATCCCTATGGTTCTCTCTCCAACTAACATCTCTCTAATAGGATCCCTATGGTTCTCTCTCCAACTAACATCTCCTCTCTAATAGGATCCCTATGGTTCTCTCTCCAACTAACATCTCTCTATTAGGATCCCTATGGTTCTCTCTCCAACTAACATCTCCTCTCTAATAGGATCCCTATGGTTCTCTCTCCAACTAACATCTCCTCTCTAATAGGATCCCTATGGTTCTCTCTCTAACTAACATCTCCTCTCTAATAGGATCCCTATGGTTCTCTCTCCAACTAACATCTCCTCTCTAATAGGATCCCTATGGTTCTCTCTCCAACTAACATCTCCTCTCTATTAGGATCCCTATGGTTCTCTCTCCAACTAACATCTCCTCTCTATTAGGATCCCTATGGTTCTCTCTCCGACTAACATCTCCTCTCTAATAGGATCCCTATGGTTCTCTCTCCAACTAACATCTCTCTAATAGGATCCCTATGGTTCTCTCTCCAACTAACATCTCTCTAATAGGACGCGGCTGATGCTCCCAAACCTAAGTCTACGTCTCAAATATCTCTCCCATCTCCCAAAATGTGCACTTGTTCACTTCCCTTCACAGACTTGAAAGGAACTGAAATATGATGGAACCTCCCTCTAGTCTAGCCCATGTTGTTTCCACCGATCCAATGTGGTGGAACCTCCCTCTAGTCTAGCCCATGTTGTTTCCACCGATCCAAAATGCTTTTAAATTTGTGTGGAGTAACGGACGAGTGAGCACTTCAGGAGGAAAGCGACCAATCAGAGTCCATGTTTCCCCTCCCTAGTACACTCTGGTACCAACACAGTGAGCACTTCAGGAGGAAAGCGACCAATCAGAGTCCATGTTTCCCCTCCCTAGTACACTCTGGTACCAACACAATGAACACTTCAGGAGGAAAGCGACCAATCAGAGTCCATGTTTCCCCTCCCTAGTACACTCTGGTACCAACACAATGAACACTTCAGGAGGAAAGCGACCAATCAGAGTCCATGTTTCCCCTCCCTAGTACACTCTGGTACCAACACAGTGAGCACTTCAGGAGGAAAGCGACCAATCAGAGTCCATGTTTCCCCTCCCTAGTACACTCTGGTACCAACACAATGAACACTTCAGGAGGAAAGCGACCAATCAGAGTCCATGTTTCCCCTCCCTAGTACACTCTGGTACCAACACAATGAACACTTCAGGAGGAAAGCGACCAATCAGAGTCCATGTTTCCTCCCTAGTACACTCTGGTACCAACACAATGAACACTTCAGGAGGAAAGCGACCAATCAGAGTCCATGTTTCCCCTCCCTAGTACACTCTGGTACCAACACAATGAACACTTCAGGAGGAAAGCGACCAATCAGAGTCCATGTTTCCCCTCCCTAGTACACTCTGGTACCAACACAATGAACACTTCAGGAGGAAAGCGACCAATCAGAGTCCATGTTTCCCCTCCCTAGTACACTCTGGTACCAACACAATGAACACTTCAGGAGGAAAGCGACCAATCAGAGTCCATGTTTCCCTAGTACACTCTGGTACCAACACAATGAACACTTCAGGAGGAAAGCGACCAATCAGAGTCCATGTTTCCCTAGTACACTCTGGTACCAACACAATGAACACTTCAGGAGGAAAGCGACCAATCAGAGTCCATGTTTCCCCTCCCTAGTACACTCTGGTACCAACACTTCAGGAGGAAAGCGACCAATCAGAGTCCATGTTTCCCCTCCCTAGTACACTCTGGTACCAACACAGTGAACACTTCAGGAGGAAAGCGACCAATCAGAGTCCATGTTTCCCCTCCCTAGTACACTCTGGTACCAACACAATGAACACTTCAGGAGGAAAGCGACCAATCAGAGTCCATGTTTCCCTAGTACACTCTGGTACCAACACAATGAACACTTCAGGAGGAAAGCGACCAATCAGAGTCCATGTTTCCCCTCCCTAGTACACTCTGGTACCAACACAATGAACACTTCAGGAGGAAAGCGACCAATCAGAGTCCATGTTTCCCCTCCCTAGTACACTCTGGTACCAACACAATGAACACTTCAGGAGGAAAGCGACCAATCAGAGTCCATGTTTCCCTCCCTAGTACACTCTGGTACCAACACAATGAACACTTCAGGAGGAAAGCGACCAATCAGAGTCCATGTTTCCCTAGTACACTCTGGTACCAACACAATGAACACTTCAGGAGGAAAGCGACCAATCAGAGTCCATGTTTCCCCTCCCTAGTACACTCTGGTACCAACACTTCAGGAGGAAAGCGACCAATCAGAGTCCATGTTTCCCCTCCCTAGTACACTCTGGTACCAACACAGTGAACACTTCAGGAGGAAAGCGACCAATCAGAGTCCATGTTTCCCCTCCCTAGTACACTCTGGTACCAACACAATGAACACTTCAGGAGGAAAGCGACCAATCAGAGTCCATGTTTCCCTAGTACACTCTGGTACCAACACAATGAACACTTCAGGAGGAAAGCGACCAATCAGAGTCCATGTTTCCCCTCCCTAGTACACTCTGGTACCAACACAATGAACACTTCAGGAGGAAAGCGACCAATCAGAGTCCATGTTTCCCCTCCCTAGTACACTCTGGTACCAACACAATGAACACTTCAGGAGGAAAGCGACCAATCAGAGTCCATGTTTCCCCTCCCTAGTACACTCTGGTACCAACACTTCAGGAGGAAAGCGACCAATCAGAGTCCATGTTTCCCCTCCCTAGTACACTCTGGTACCAACACAGTGAACACTTCAGGAGGAAAGCGACCAATCAGAGTCCATGTTTCCTCCCTAGTACACTCTGGTACCAACACAATGAACACTTCAGGAGGAAAGCGACCAATCAGAGTCCATGTTTCCCTAGTACACTCTGGTACCAACACAATGAACACTTCAGGAGGAAAGCGACCAATCAGAGTCCATGTTTCCCCTCCCTAGTACACTCTGGTACCAACACAATGAACACTTCAGGAGGAAAGCGACCAATCAGAGTCCATGTTTCCTCCCTAGTACACTCTGGTACCAACACAATGAACACTTCAGGAGGAAAGCGACCAATCAGAGTCCATGTTTTCCCTAGTACACTCTGGTACCAACACAATGAACACTTCAGGAGGAAAGCGACCAATCAGAGTCCATGTTTCCCTAGTACACTCTGGTACCAACACAATGAACACTTCAGGAGGAAAGCGACCAATCAGAGTCCATGTTTCCCTAGTACACTCTGGTACCAACACAATGAACACTTCAGGAGGAAAGCGACCAATCAGAGTCCATGTTTCCCTAGTACACTCTGGTACCAACACAATGAACACTTCAGGAGGAAAGCGACCAATCAGAGTCCATGTTTCCCTAGTACACTCTGGTACCAACACAATGAACACTTCAGGAGGAAAGCGACCAATCAGAGTCCATGTTTCCCTAGTACACTCTGGTACCAACACAATGAACACTTCAGGAGGAAAGCGACCAATCAGAGTCCATGTTTCCCTAGTACACTCTGGTACCAACACAATGAACACTTCAGGAGGAAAGCGACCAATCAGAGTCCATGTTTCCCTAGTACACTCTGGTACCAACACAATGAACACTTCAGGAGGAAAGCGACCAATCAGAGTCCATGTTTCCCTAGTACACTCTGGTACCAACACAGAGGCAGAAGAACGTTAATGCCGAAGGAATGTTCTGCTTTCAAAAGCGTTTAGCCTCTGTCTCTGTCTGGGCTGGTGGTGCGTATGGGATGAGCGACTAGGATAAATATTAGACAAAGAGGAGGGAGGACAGAAATGAGATGACAGATCTCCAGAGTTCCTCTGTGGAGATGGGAGAACCTTCCAGAAGGACAACCATCTCTGCAACACTTACACCCAGCACTCCAGACGGATGCCACTCCTCAGTAAAAAGCACGTCAGCTCATTTGGAGTTTGCCAAAAAAGGATCTAAAGGACACAGACCATGAGAAACAAGATTCTATGGTCTGACGAAACCCAAATTTAACTCTTTGGCCTGAATGCCAAGCATCACGTCTGGAAGAAACCTGGCAACATCCCTACGGTGAAGCATGGTGGTGGCAACATCCCTACGGTGACAGCATAATGCTTTTAGGATGTTTTTCAGAGGCTGGGACTGGGAGAAATGAGATCGAGGGAAAGATTAACAGAGCAAAGTACAGAGAGATCCTTGATGCTTCAGAGCTCTCAGGAACCGAGACTGGGGCGAAGGTTCACCTTCCAACAGAACAATGACAAGTCTCTGAATGTCCTTGAGTGGCCCAGCCAGCCAGAACCCTTGAGTGGCCCAGCTAGAACCCGATCAAACATCTCTGGAGAGACTCTGCAGAGAAGAATGGGAAAAACTCCCCAAATACAGGTGTGCCAAGCTTGTAGCGTCATACCCAAGATGACTCGAGGCGGTCATCGTTGCCAAAGGAGCTTCAACAAAGTACTGAGTAAAGAGCCTCAAGTAGATTACTAAGAAAAGCTCATCCATTTAAAAACAAAAAAGGCCTTTTAACCTTTGTGCAGATTGCCATGTCTCATTTTCGATTACTTGAAAATGATGCTTTGAAAAAAAGTCTCTCTCTTTTTTAAACGAGCATTGCAGAGCTGGCTACAATTTCAATTTCATCCCCCTGAAAAGATAGAACAAATATTACAACAAATATTGTGGCTGAACTCAACTGGGCTGGATGATAAAATACCTGTATTTATGGGAAAGATTTTTGAAAAGGGTATTTTGTTCTTAAATTATATTGTAAATTGTACTGGTAGAGTTATGTTCTTCATGGAGTTATCAGAACTGTATGGGAAGGTCTGCTCAATCCAAGAGTACAACCAATTGATTACAGCATTACCCCAAAACTGGAGGAGGCAGGTGGCAGCGGGAGGAGGTAGGGAACTGGTCTGTCTGCCCAATATAAAGGATCAATACTGGAGGAGGTAGGGAACTGGTCTGTCTGCCCAATATAAAGGATCAATACTGGAGGAGGCAGGTGGGAGGAGGTAGGGAACTGGTCTGTCTGCCCAATATAAAGGATCAATACTGGAGGAGGTAGGGAACTGGTCTGTCTGCCCAATTTAAAGGATCAATACTGGAGGAGGTAGGGAACTGGTCTGTCTGCCCAATATAAAGGATCAATACTGGATGAGGTAGGGAACTGGTCTGTCTGCCCAATATAAAGGATCAATACTGGAGGAGGTAGGGAACTGGTCTGTCTGCCCAATATAAAGGATCAATACTGGAGGAGGTAGGGAACTGGTCTGTCTGCCCAATTTAAAGGATCAATACTGGAGGAGGTAGGGAACTGGTCTGTCTGCCCAATATAAAGGATCAATACTGGAGGAGGAATGTAAATAGCATATTTAGGAAAGTTATACCAGTTTCATTTGAGGACCAGGATGTTGACATATGAGCCATACAGATTGCAAAATAGGAGGGAAGAGATTTTTGATGTACCGATTCCATGGTACAGGATGTATGAGTTGATATATAAAACGCAAGATTCAAGACTTCGTGCTTTTCAGCTAAAATGATCATATAGAATTCTTGCCACCAACAAAATGTTGAATATTTGGGGCATAAAATCGTCAAAGCTCTGCAGATTCTGTTGTGACGATACAGAATTGCCCTACGGTAACCCATTTCTGGTCTCAAGTTCAGGAATGGCTGAAAACGCATTGATCTAAAATTGACCCTAGAAATAGTTAGGAGATCTGGAGAGACCTGGTCAGTCAATTACTAATATACTAATACTCTTAGTAAAAGTATTTATCTTTAACTCGCAATCTGTGGATTCTATTCGATTAGAGAGAGTGAAATTGTACGTTAAACATCACAGCATAGTTGAAAGATGTTGCGTAGAAATCAGAAGGGGGTGGCCAGGAGAGATAGATGGGATGGGCTGAGGGTGGCCAGGAGAGATAGATGGGATGGGCTGAGGGTGGCCAGGAGAGATAGATGGGATGGGCTGAGGGTGGCCAGCAGAGATAGATGGGATGGGCTGAGGGTGGCCAGCAGAGATAGATGGGATGGGCTGAGGGTGGCCAGCAGAGATAGATGGGATGGGCTGAGGGTGACCAGCAGAGATAGATGGGATGGGATGAGGGTGGCCAGGAGAGATAGATGGGATGGGCTGAGGGTGGCCAGCAGAGATAGATGGGATGGGATGAGGGTGGCCAGCAGAGATAGATGGGATGGGCTGAGGGTGGCCAGCAGAGATAGATGGGATGGTCTGAGGGTGACCAGCAGAGATAGATGGGATGGGATGAGGGTGGCCAGCAGAGATAGATGGGATGGGCTGAGGGTGGCCAGCAGAGATAGATGGGATGGGCTGAGGGTGGCCAGCAGAGATAGATGGGATGGTCTGAGGGTGTCCAACAGAGATAGATGGGATGGTCTGAGGGTGTCCAGCAGACATAGATGGGATGGGCTGAGGGTGGCCAGCAGAGATAGATGGGATGGTCTGAGGGTGTCCAACAGAGATAGATGGGATGGTCTGAGGGTGTCCAGCAGACATAGATGGGATGGGCTGAGGGTGTCCAGCAGAGATAGATGGGATGGGCTGAGGGTGTCCAGCAGAGATAGATGGGATGGGCTGAGGGTGTCCAGCAGAGATAGATGGGATGGGCTGAGGGTGGCCAGCAGAGATAGATGGGATGGGATGAGGGTGGCCAGCAGAGATAGATGGGATGGGCTGAGGGTGGCCAGCAGAGATAGATGGGATGGGCTGAGGGTGGCCAGCAGAGATAGATGGGAGGGGCTGAGGGTGGCCAGCAGAGATAGATGGGATGGTCTGAGGGTGACCAGCAGAGATAGATGGGATGGGCTGAGGGTGGCCAGCAGAGATAGATGGGATGGTCTGAGGGTGGCCAGCAGAGATAGATGGGATGGGCTGAGGGTGGCCAGCAGAGATAGATGGGATGGGCTGAGGGTGGCCAGGAGAGATAGATGGGATGGGCTGAGGGTGACCAGCAGAGATAGATGGGATGGGATGAGGGTGGCCAGCAGAGATAGATGGGATGGGCTGAGGGTGGCCAGCAGAGATAGATGGGATGGGCTGAGGGTTGGAGACAGTGGGAGGGGAGTTGCTGTGTGGGAGACAGTGGGAGTGGAGTTACTGTGTGGGAGACAGTGGGAGTGGAGTTGCTGTGCGGGAGACAGTGGGAGTGGAGTTACTGTGTGGGAGACAGTGGGAGTGGGGTTGCTGTGTGGGAGACAGTGGGAGGGGAGTTACTGTGTGGGAGGGGAGTTACTGTGTGGGAGGGGAGTTGCTGTGTGGGAGACAGTGGGAGGGGAGTTACTGTGTGGGAGGGGAGTTACTGTGTGGGAGGGGAGTTACTGTGTGGGAGACAGTGGGAGGGGAGTTGCGGTGTGGGAGACAGTGGGAGGGGAGTTGCTGTGTGGGAGGGGAGTTGCTGTGTGGGAGGGGAGTTGCTGTGTGGGAGACAGTGGGAGGGGAGTTACTGTGTGGGAGACAGTGGGAGGGGAGTTGCTGTGCGGGAGACAGAATGATGGTCAAAGATAAAAGCAGAAAATAAAAGTCAAATAAAAACATAATTAAAAGTATGTTTGAATGACACTGAGGGGCAGTGTTTTTTACAGCTAATGTCGGTTTGCCTGAGGCTGATGCCGTGCAGGGGTTTGTACACACTCTCATTAAAATAAACACATACAAGAACACACACATACATGTAATAGTGCCAGACATGCACACAAACATATATAGTAGGCTGTTATGATTTTAGTTGTCCTTGATGTCGTGGTTTTTTTTATTGCATTGTTGTTTTTCTGTTTTCTTTTTTTCTCTTTAGTTCATTCTGTTTTTGTGTTTAAAAAAAACAAAAACATTTTTTTTTTTTTACCTTTATTTTACTAGGCAAGTCAGTTAAGAACAAATTCTTATTTTCAATGACGGCCTAGGAACAGTGGGTTAACTGGTCTAGGAACAGTGGGTTAACTGGTCTAGGAACAGTGGGTTAACTGGTCTAGGAACAGTGGGTTAACTGGTCTAGGAACAGTGGGTTAACTGGTCTAGGAACAGTGGGTTAACTGGTCTAGGAACAGTGGGTTAACTGGTCTAGGAACAGTGGGTTAACTGGTCTAGGAACAGTGGGTTAACTGGTCTAGGAACAGTGGGGTTAACTGCCTGTTCAGGGGCAGAACGACAGATTTTGTACCTTGTCAGCTCGGGGGTTTGAACTTGCAACCTTTCGGTTACTAGTCCAACGCTCTAACCACTAGGCTACCCTGCCGCCCCGATGCATTGGCGGGGGGGGTCTTGGGGTGGGGAATGGAATTAAATTGTATTTTTATTATTTTATTTTATTTTTTCTGGGGGGGGGGGGGCTGTGGGAGGGGTCTCGAATGGTTGCGCTATTGGGGGACTGTGGAGGCATTGACCCTGGATGCTACGGTGCGTGGCTCTGAATGGGAGTCTGTTGGTGTTGGATGACTGGTAATGATGTAGTGGTTGAGCGGCTTCACTGCAGCTATATTGTATGCGTTTTGGATATTCAAGAAAACATTTAATACAATAAACAACAACAAAAAATACTGAGTAATGGGTCTGAATACTTTTGTAAATGTGATTTCTGTTTTTTGTATTTGTAATAAATGAGCGAAAAAATAAATACATGATTTTGCTTTGTCATTATGGGGTATTGTGTGTAAATTGAGGGGGGAAACCCCCCCATTTGAATCCATTTTAGAATAAGGATGTAACGTAACAAAGACAGTAAAGGGGTCTGAATACTTTCAGAATGTACGCTGTGAATACGACGCACAAATATCATACCCTCTAAAAATGCTAACCTCCCCTGTTATTGTAATGGTGAGAGGTTAGCAAGTCTTGGGGGTATGATATAAAATGCTAACCTCCCCTGTCATTGTAATGGTGAGAGGTTAGCATGTCTTGGGGGTATGATATAAAATGCTAACCTCCCATGTCATTGTAATGGTGAGAGGTTAGCGTGTCTTGGGGGTATGATATAAAATGCTAACCTCCCCTGTCATTGTAATGGTGAGAGGTTAGCAAGTCTTGGGGGTATGATATAAAATGCTAACCTCCCCTGTCATTGTAATGGTGAGAGGTTAGCATGTCTTGGGGGTATGATATAAAATGCTAACCTCCCATGTCATTGTAATGGTGAGAGGTTAGCAAGTCTTGGGGGTATGATATAAAATGCTAACCTCCCCTGTCATTGTAATGGTGAGAGGTTAGCATGTCTTGGGGGTATGATATAAAATGCTAACCTCCCATGTCATTGTAATGGTGAGAGGTTAGCGTGTCTTGGGGGTATGATATAAAATGCTAACCTCCCATGTGATTATAATGATGAGAGGTTAGCATCTCTTGGGGGTATGATATTGGTCTGTCTGTAACTTTTCTCACTCATCATTATTCACAATTAATTTAGGATTATCCGTAAAACATGGTAACAGCTACTTTGGTATTATTCGATTGGGCACAAAATAATCTGAAAAACAACCAGAACAGCAGCAAACAAATAGTAAACTTTGCACTACTTTAATAAACATAAGTGAATTTCTCCCAATACAGTTGGTCCCCTAAAAATCAGGAGACTATTTACAAAAAAAAAGTGCTGTAATTTATTAACGGTTCACCCAACATGGATGAAAATACCCTCAAATTAAAGCTGACAGTCTCCACGTTAAACCTCATAAGTGTATAATTTCAAATCCAAAGTACTGCTGGAGTACAGAGCCAAAACAACAGGTGTATTTGAACATGATATTAAAGTGGAACTGACGGCATTTTTTAGAAACATTCAATCTTATTCATGAAGAATGATACTTTTTGTTGATGAGCACTTAGATATGTTCATTTTCACGTTTTCATGAATTCTTAATGTTTGCGAATTACGTATACTAAACATGCTGACCACAACATTCGCGTCACGTGCAAAATGAATATACACATACATGTTATTCAACCACACTGATCGCGCGAGCCAATGAGCGTCTTGCGTTGCCAGGCGCTAAAATAGAAGTTTCTACTATTTGTTGCGCAGACCACGCTGCAAGTCCTGCCTCTCTCATCTCCTCATTGGCTTTTAGAAGCATTTGCCCATTGATTGAAAGATTAACTGAGGTTGTGGTGGTAATACACCTTATGAAAGTTAGTTGCCAATCGCAATATAAAAGTCCAAAGAAGAAAAGTCCTGGGAGGAGAGATGACTAGAAACGACTCGGTTGACTGTTTTGTGTGTGCATGTCAGGTAAAATAACATATCCCGGGACAAATTAGCTAGCAACTACAAGCTAACTAGCTAAATTGCCATAAATGTTTAATGCTTTTCGACCTGTCCCCAAATTTAAATAATTGGTTCAGAGTTTGTTTTGATATTTCAACCTGAGTGTCGTGATCGCGTTTGGTGTGTGGGGTCAAAATCAATTTACGCGCGCCCGGTTTGGGCGTAAGGCGTTTGTGAAAATAGACACTGCAGTAAATTAATTCAACCTAAAAAACATCTGTCTCTTCCATGACTGCTCCATAGCCAATCATAACTACAGCAGGCCTTTAAGCAAATAAGGCATTTGCCACAGGAATGTTCTCTTGATCCATGCCAGATCAGAGGCAGTAGGGATGACCAGGGAGGTTCTCTTGATACATGCCAGATCAGAGGCAGTAGGGGTGACCAGGGAGGTTCTCTTGATACATGCCAGATCAGAGGCAGTAGGGGTGACCAGGGAGGTTCTCTTGATACATGCCAGGTCAGAGGCAGTAGGGATGACCAGGGAGGTTCTCTTGATACATGCCAGATCAGAGGCAGTAGGGGTGACCAGGGAGGTTCTCTTGATACATGCCAGGTCAGAGGCAGTAGAGATGACCAGGGAGGTTCTCTTGATACATGCCAGATCAGAGGCAGTAGGGATGACCAGGGAGGTTCTCTTGATACATGCCAGGTCAGAGGCAGTAGGGATGACCAGGGAAGTTCTCTTGATACATGCCAGATCAGAGGCAGTAGGGATGACCAGGGAGGTTCTCTTCATCCATGCCAAGTCAGAGGCAGTAGGGATGACCAGGGAGGTTCTCTCATCCATGCCAAGTCAGAGGCAGTAGGGATGACCAGGGAAGTTCTCTTGATACATGCCAGATCAGAGGCAGTAGGGATGACCAGGGAGGTTCTCTTCATCCATGCCAAGTCAGAGGCAGTAGGGATGACCAGGGAGGTTCTCTCATCCATGCCAAGTCAGAGGCAGTAGGGATGACCAGGGAAGTTCTCTTGATACATGCCAAGTCAGAGGCAGTAGGGATGACCAGGGAGGTTCTCTTCATCCATGCCAAGTCAGAGGCAGTAGGGATGACCAGGGAGGTTCTCTTCATCCATGCCAGGTCAGAGGCAGTAGGGATGACCAGGGAAGTTCTCTTGATACATGCCAAGTCAGAGGCAGTAGGGATGACCAGGGAGGTTCTCTTCATCCATGCCAGGTCAGAGGCAGTAGGGATGACCAGGGAAGTTCTCTTGATACATGCCAGGTCAGAGGCAGTAGGGGTGACCAGGGAGGTTCTCTTGGTACATGCCAGGTCAGAGGCAGTAGGGATGACCAGGGAGGTTCTCTTGATACATGCCAGGTCAGAGGCAGTAGGGATGACCAGGGAGGTTCTCTTGATACATGCCAGATCAGAGGCAGTAGGGATGACCAGGGAGGTTCTCTTGATACATGCCAGGTCAGAGGCAGTAGGGATGACCAGGGAAGTTCTCTTGATACATGCCAGATCAGAGGCAGTAGGGATGACCAGGGAGGTTCTCTTCATCCATGCCAAGGCCGAGGCAGTAGGGATGACCAGGGAGGTTCTCTTCATCCATGCCAAGTCAGAGGCAGTAGGGATGACCAGGGAAGTTCTCTTGATACATGCCAAGTCAGAGGCAGTAGGGATGACCAGGGAGCTTCTCTTCATCCATGCCAAGTCAGAGGCAGTAGGGATGACCAGGGAGGTTCTCTTCATCCATGCCAGGTCAGAGGCAGTAGGGATGACCAGGGAAGTTCTCTTGATACATGCCAGGTCAGAGGCAGTAGGGGTGACCAGGGAGGTTCTCTTGATACATGCCAGATCAGAGGCAGTAGGGATGACCAGGGAGGTTCTCTTGGTACATGCCAGGTCAGAGGCAGTAGGGATGACCAGGGAGGTTCTCTTGATACATGCCAGGTCAGAGGCAGTAGGGATGACCAGGGAGGTTCTCTTGATACATGCCAGATCAGAGGCAGTAGGGATGACCAGGGAGGTTCTCTTGATACATGCCAGGTCAGAGGCAGTAGGGATGACCAGGGAGGTTCTCTTGATACATGCCAGATCAGAGGCAGTAGGGATGACCAGGGAGGTTCTCTTGATACATGCCAGGTCAGAGGCAGTAGGGATGACCAGGGAGGTTCTCTTGATACATGGAAGTGTGTGAATTGGACCATTTTCTTGTCCTGCTAAGCATTCAAAATGTAACGACTACTTTTGGGTGTCATACATTTTATGGAGTAAAAAGTACATTATTTTGGGGGGGAAAGATAATGTAAAGTAAAACTAAAAGTTGTCAAACATATAAATAGTAAAGTACAGATACCCCCAAAACACTACTTAAGTAGTACTTTAAAGTATTTTTACGCCACTGCACAAGAGATGGATTACAGTCGTTCCAGTTCTGCATAACTAGCTAGCAAAGCGATTTACATTTCCTGCTAACCAAACGACACCTGCGTCTAACTGAGGCCATTGAAAAAAAATGATTCAATGTTGCCATGACATCATCCCAGCAGCTAGCTAGCTTACGTTAGGCTCGGTTGGTTTTAGCTTGCTACATAAATAGCTTCATAAATAAATAAGTTAGCCTATTAGCCACATTATGACTGACTTGTGATCATTTTTTGGGGGGGACTACCAAGAAATGTATTGGTGAATTATAGTTATCATGCATTGAACTGCATCCATCTATTCGGACAACAATGCCTTACTTCACGTAATAGAATTGTGAGTCGAATATAACTTATAATTAAAAAAGTTGTTATAAAGTTGTTGCATAAACTGAGAATTTGACATTTAACTAATATTATGATTGTCTGTTGCATATCTGCAAAGTAGTTCAAATGCTGTAAATTCCACTTTAATAGGCTCTACTGTAAACAATCTATTTACATTCGACAAACTCTATTCAACCTGTATTTAAACTCTACTCAAACTCTATTCAGCCTGTATTAAAACTCTATTCAGCCTGTATTTAAACTCTATTCAGCCTGTATTTAAACTCTATTCAGCCTGTATTTAAACTCTATTCAGCCTGTATATAAACTCTACTCAGCCTGTATTTAAACTCTACTCAGCCTGTATTTAAACTCTACTCAGCCTGTATTTAAACTCTATTCAGCCTGTATTTAAACTCTATTCAGCCTGTATTTAAACTCTACTCAGCCTGTATTTAAACTCTATTCAGCCTGTATTTAAACTCTATTCAGCCTGTATTTAAACTCTACTCAAACTCTATTCAGCCTGTATTTAAACTCTATTCAGCCTGTATTTAAACTCTACTCAAACTCTATTCAGCCTGTATTTAAACTCTACTCAAACTCTATTCAGCCTGTATTTAAACTCTATTCAGCCTGTATTTAAACTCTATTCAGCCTGTATTTAAACTCTATTCAGCCTGTATTTAAACTCTATTCAGCCTGTATTTAAACTCTACTCAAACTCTATTCAGCCTGTATTTAAACTCTATTCAGCCTGTATTTAAACTCTATTCAGCCTGTATTTAAACTCTATTCAGCCTGTATTTAAACTCTATTCAGCCTGTATTTAAACTCTACTCAAACTCTACTCAAACTCTATTCAGCCTGTATTTAAACTCTATTCAGCCTGTATTTAAACTCTATTCAGCCTGTATTTAAACTCTATTCAGCCTGTATTTAAACTCTATTCAGCCTGTATTTAAACTCTATTCAGCCTGTATTTAAACTCTACTCAAACTCTATTCAGCCTGTATTTAAACTCTACTCAAACTCTATTCAGCCTGTATTTAAACTCTATTCAGCCTGTATTTAAACTCTACTCAAACTCTATTCAGCCTGTATTTAAACTCTATTCAGCCTGTATTTAAACTCTATTCAGCCTGTATTTAAACTCTATTCAGCCTGTATTTAAATTCTACTCAAACTCTATTCAGCCTGTATTTAAACTCTATTCAGCCTGTATTTAAACTCTATTCAGCCTGTATTTAAACTCTACTCAAACTCTATTCAGCCTGTATTTAAACTCTATTCAGCCTGTATTTAAACTCTATTCAGCCTGTATTTAAACTCTATTCAGCCTGTATTTAAACTCTATTCAGCCTGTATTTAAACTCTATTCAGCCTGTATTTAAACTCTATTCAGCCTGTATTTAAACTCTACTCAAACTCTATTCAGCCTGTATTTAAACTCTATTCAGCCTGTATTTAAACTCTACTGTATTTAAACTCTATTCAGCCTGTATTTAAACTCTATGCAGCCTGTATTTAAACTCTTAAACTCTATTCAGCCTGTATTTAAACTCTATTCAGCCTGTATTTAAACTCTATTCAGCCTGTATTTAAACTCTATTCAGCCTGTATTTAAACTCTATTCAGCCTGTATTTAAACTCTATTCAGCCTGTATTTAAACTCTATTCAGCCTGTATTTAAACTCTACTCAAACTCTATTCAGCCTGTATTTAAACTCTACTCAAACTCTATTCAGCCTGTATTTAAACTCTATTCAGCCTGTATTTAAACTCTACTCAAACTCTATTCAGCCTGTATTTAAACTCTATTCAGCCTGTATTTAAACTCTATTCAGCCTGTATTTAAACTCTATTCAGCCTGTATTTAAACTCTACTCAAACTCTATTCAGCCTGTATTTAAACTCTATTCAGCCTGTATTTAAACTCTACTCAAACTCTATTCAGCCTGTATTTAAACTCTACTCAAACTCTATTCAGCCTGTATTTAAACTCTATTCAGCCTGTATTTAAACTCTACTCAAACTCTATTCAGCCTGTATTTAAACTCTATTCAGCCTGTATTTAAACTCTATTCAGCCTGTATTTAAACTCTATTCAGCCTGTATTTAAACTCTATTCAGCCTGTATTTAAACTCTATTCAGCCTGTATTTAAACTCTATTCAGCCTGTATTTAAACTCTATTCAGCCTGTATTTAAACTCTATTCAGCCTGTATTTAAACTCTACTCAAACTCTATTCAGCCTGTATTTAAACTCTATTCAGCCTGTATTTAAACTCTATTCAGCCTGTATTTAAACTCTATTCAGCCTGTATTTAAACTCTACTCAAACTCTATTCAGCCTGTATTTAAACTCTATTCAGCCTGTATTCAGCCTGTATTTAAACTCTATTCAG
The DNA here is from genome assembly GCF_034236695.1 of Oncorhynchus nerka. Taxonomy (NCBI): domain Eukaryota; kingdom Metazoa; phylum Chordata; class Actinopteri; order Salmoniformes; family Salmonidae; genus Oncorhynchus; species Oncorhynchus nerka. The sequence continues at coordinate 4,769,131 of NC_088404.1, forward strand.
CCTGTATTTAAACTCTACTCAAACTCTATTCAGCCTGTATTTAAACTCTATTCAGCCTGTATTTAAACTCTATTCAGCCTGTATTTAAACTCTATTCAGCCTGTATTTAAACTCTATTCAGCCTGTATTTAAACTCTATTCAGCCTGTATTTAAACTCTATTCAGCCTGTATTTAAACTCTATTCAGCCTGTATTTAAACTCTATTCAGCCTGTATTTAAACTCTACTCAAACTCTATTCAGCCTGTATTTAAACTCTACTCAAACTCTATTCAGCCTGTATTTAAACTCTATTCAGCCTGTATTTAAACTCTACTCAAACTCTATTCAGCCTGTATTTAAACTCTATTCAGCCTGTATTTAAACTCTACTCAAACTCTATTCAGCCTGTATTTAAACTCTATTCAGCCTGTATTTAAACTCTATTCAGCCTGTATTTAAACTCTATTCAGCCTGTATTTAAACTCTATTCAGCCTGTATTTAAACTCTATTCAGCCTGTATTTAAACTCTACTCAAACTCTATTCAGCCTGTATTTAAACTCTATTCAGCCTGTATTTAAACTCTATTCAGCCTGTATTTAAACTCTACTCAAACTCTATTCAGCCTGTATTTAAACTCTATTCAGCCTGTATTTAAACTCTACTCAAACTCTATTCAGCCTGTATTTAAACTCTATTCAGCCTGTATTTAAACTCTATTCAGCCTGTATTTAAACTCTATTCAGCCTGTATTTAAACTCTATTCAGCCTGTATTTAAACTCTATTCAGCCTGTATTTAAACTCTACTCAAACTCTATTCAGCCTGTATTTAAACTCTACTCAAACTCTATTCAGCCTGTATTTAAACTCTATTCAGCCTGTATTTAAACTCTACTCAAACTCTATTCAGCCTGTATTTAAACTCTATTCAGCCTGTATTTAAACTCTATTCAGCCTGTATTTAAACTCTATTCAGCCTGTATTTAAACTCTACTCAAACTCTATTCAGCCTGTATTTAAACTCTATTCAGCCTGTATTTAAACTCTATTCAGCCTGTATTTAAACTCTACTCAAACTCTATTCAGCCTGTATTTAAACTCTATTCAGCCTGTATTTAAACTCTATTCAGCCTGTATTTAAACTCTATTCAGCCTGTATTTAAACTCTATTCAGCCTGTATTTAAACTCTACTCAAACTCTATTCAGCCTGTATTTAAACTCTATTCAGCCTGTATTTAAACTCTATTCAGCCTGTATTTAAACTCTATTCAGCCTGTATTTAAACTCTATTCAGCCTGTATTTAAACTCTACTCAAACTCTATTCAGCCTGTATTTAAACTCTATTCAGCCTGTATTTAAACTCTACTCAAACTCTATTCAGCCTGTATTTAAACTCTATTCAGCCTGTATTTAAACTCTATTCAGCCTGTATTTAAACTCTATTCAGCCTGTATTTAAACTCTATTCAGCCTGTATTTAAACTCTACTAAACTCTATTCAGCCTGTATTTAAACTCTATCAAACTCTATTCAGCCTGTATTTAAACTCTATTCAGCCTGTATTTAAACTCTACTCAAACTCTATTCAGCCTGTATTTAAACTCTATTCAGCCTGTATTTAAACTCTATTCAGCCTGTATTTAAACTCTATTCAGCCTGTATTTAAACTCTATTCAGCCTGTATTTAAACTCTATTCAGCCTGTATTTAAACTCTATTCAGCCTGTATTTAAACTCTATTCAGCCTGTATTTAAACTCTATTCAGCCTGTATTTAAACTCTATTCAAACTCTATTCAGCCTGTATTTAAACTCTATTCAGCCTGTATTTAAACTCTATTCAGCCTGTATTTAAACTCTATTCAGCCTGTATTTAAACTCTATTCAGCCTGTATTTAAACTCTACTCAAACTCTATTCAGCCTGTATTTAAACTCTATTCAGCCTGTATTTAAACTCTATTCAGCCTGTATTTAAACTCTATTCAGCCTGTATTTAAACTCTACTCAAACTCTATTCAGCCTGTATTTAAACTCTATTCAGCCTGTATTTAAACTCTACTCAAACTCTATTCAGCCTGTATTTAAACTCTATTCAGCCTGTATTTAAACTCTATTCAGCCTGTATTTAAACTCTATTCAGCCTGTATTTAAACTCTATTCAGCCTGTATTTAAACTCTACTCAAACTCTATTCAGCCTGTATTTAAACTCTACTCAAACTCTATTCAGCCTGTATTTAAACTCTATTCAGCCTGTATTTAAACTCTATTCAGCCTGTATTTAAACTCTATTCAGCCTGTATTTAAACTCTATTCAGCCTGTATTTAAACTCTATTCAGCCTGTATTTAAACTCTATTCAGCCTGTATTTAAACTCTATTCAGCCTGTATTTAAACTCTACTCAAACTCTATTCAGCCTGTATTTAAACTCTATTCAGCCTGTATTTAAACTCTATTCAGCCTGTATTTAAACTCTATTCAGCCTGTATTTAAACTCTATTCAGCCTGTATTTAAACTCTACTCAAACTCTATTCAGCCTGTATTTAAACTCTATTCAGCCTGTATTTAAACTCTATTCAGCCTGTATTTAAACTCTATTCAGCCTATATTTAAACTCTATTCAGCCTGTATTTAAACTCTATTCAGCCTGTATTCAAACTCTATTCAGCCTGTATTTAAACTCTATTCAGCCTGTATTTAAACTCTACTCAAACTCTATTCAGCCTGTATTTAAACTCTATTCAGCCTGTATTTAAACTCTATTCAGCCTGTATTTAAACTCTATTCAGCCTGTATTTAAACTCTACTCAAACTCTATTCAGCCTGTATTTAAACTCTATTCAGCCTGTATTTAAACTCTATTCAGCCTGTATTTAAACTCTATTCAGCCTGTATTTAAACTCTATTCAGCCTGTATTTAAACTCTACTCAAACTCTATTCAAAGCCTGTATTTAAACTCTATTCAGCCTGTATTTAAACTCTATTCAGCCTGTATTTAAACTCTATTCAGCCTGTATTTAAACTCTATTCAGCCTGTATTTAAACTCTACTCAAACTCTATTCAGCCTGTATTTAAACTCTACTGTATTTCAAACTCTATTCAGCCTGTATTTAAACTCTATTCAGCCTGTATTTAAACTCTACTCAAACTCTATTCAGCCTGTATTTAAACTCTATTCAGCCTGTATTTAAACTCTATTCAGCCTGTATTTCAAACTCTATTCAGCCTGTATTTAAACTCTATTCAGCCTGTATTTAAACTCTATTTAAACTCTATTCAGCCTGTATTTAAAACTCTATTCAAACTCTATTCAGCCTGTATTTAAACTCTATTCAGCCTGTATTTAAACTCTATTCAGCCTGTATTTAAACTCTATTCAGCCTGTATTTAAACTCTATTCAGCCTGTATTTAAACTCTATTCAGCCTGTATTTAAACTCTAGCCTGTATTTCAAACTCTATTCAGCCTGTATTTAAACTCTACTAAACTCTATTCAGCCTGTATTTAAACTCTATTCAGCCTGTATTTAAACTCTACTCAAACTCTATTCAGCCTGTATTTAAACTCTATTCAGCCTGTATTTAAACTCTATTCAGCCTGTATTTAAACTCTATTCAGCCTGTATTTAAACTCTAGCCTGTATTTAAACTCTATTCAGCCTGTATTTAAACTCTATTCAGCCTGTATTTAAACTCTATTCAGCCTGTATTTAAACTCTATTCAGCCTGTATTTAAACTCTACTCAAACTCTATTCAGCCTGTATTTAAACTCTATTCAGCCTGTATTTAAACTCTATTCAGCCTGTATTTAAATTTAAACTCTATTCAGCCTGTATTTAAACTCTATTCAGCCTGTATTTAAACTCTACTCAAACTCTATTCAGCCTGTATTTAAACTCTATTCAGCCTGTATTTAAACTCTATTCAGCCTGTATTTAAACTCTATTCAGCCTGTATTTAAACTCTATTCAGCCTGTATTTAAACTCTACTCAAACTCTATTCAGCCTGTATTTAAACTCTATTCAGCCTGTATTTAAACTCTCAGCCTCAAACTCTATTCAGCCTGTATTTAAACTCTATTCAGCCTGTATTTAAACTCTATTCAGCCTGTATTTAAACTCTATTCAGCCTGTATTTAAACTCTATTCAGCCTGTATTTAAACTCAGCCTGTATTCAAACTCTATTCAGCCTGTATTTAAATTTAAACTCTATTCAGCCTGTATTTAAACTCTATTCAGCCTGTATTTAAACTCTCACTCAAACTCTATTCAGCCTGTATTTAAACTCTATTCAGCCTGTATTTAAACTCTATTCAGCCTATTTATTTAAACTCTATTCAGCCTGTATTTAAACTCTATTCAGCCTGTATTTAAACTCTATTCAGCCTGTATTTAAACTCTATTCAGCCTGTATTTAAACTCTATTCAGCCTGTATTTAAACTCTATTCAGCCTGTATTTAAACTCTATTCAGCCTGTATTTAAACTCTATTCAGCCTGTATTTAAATTTAAACTCTATTCAGCCTGTATTTAAACTCTATTCAGCCTGTATTTAAACTCTATTCAGCCTGTATTTAAACTCTATTCAGCCTGTATTTAAACTCTATTCAAACTCTATTCAGCCTGTATTTAAACTTATTTAAACTCTATTCAGCCTGTATTTAAACTCTATTCAAACTCTATTCAGCCTGTATTTAAACTCAAACTCTATTCAGCCTGTATTTAAACTCTATTTAAACTCTATTCAGCCTGTATTTAAACTCTATTAGCTCTGTATTTAAACTCTATTCAGCCTGTATTTAAACTCTATTCAACTCTATTCATTTAAACTTTAAACTCTATTCAGCCTGTATTTAAACTCTATTCAGCCTGTATTTAAACTCTATTCAGCCTGTATTTAAACTCTATTCAGCCTGTATTTAAACTCTATTCAGCCTGTATTTAAACTCTACTCAAACTCTATTCAGCCTGTATTTAAACTCTATTCAGCCTGTATTTACTCAAACTCTATTCAGCCTAAACTCTATTCAAACTCTATTCAGCCTGTATTTAAACTCTATTCAGCCTGTATTTAAACTCTATTCAGCCTGTATTTAAACTCTATTCAGCCTGTATTTAAACTCTATTCAGCCTGTATTTAAACTCTATTCAGCCTGTATTTAAACTCTATTCAGCCTGTATTTAAACTCTACTTCAAACTCTATTCAGCCTGTATTTAAACTCTATTCAGCCTCAAACTCTATTCAGCCTGTATTTAAACTCTATTCAGCCTGTATTTAAACTCTATTCAGCCTGTATTTAAACTCTATTCAGCCTGTATTTAAATTTAAACTCTATTCAGCCTGTATTTAAACTCTATTCAGCCTGTATTTAAACTCTATTCAGCCTGTATTTAAAACTCAAACTATTCAGCCTGTATTTAAACTCTATTCAGCCTGTATTTAAACTCTATTCAGCCTGTATTTAAACTCTATTCAGCCTGTATTTATTTAAACTCTATTCAGCCTGTATTTAAACTCTATTCAGCCTGTATTTAAACTCTATTCAGCCTGTATTTAAACTCTATTCAGCCTGTATTTAAACTCTACTCAAACTCTATTCAGCCTGTATTTAAACTCTATTCAGCCTGTATTCAAACTCTATTCAGCCTGTATTTAAACTCTATTCAGCCTGTATTTAAACTCTATTCAGCCTGTATTTAAACTCTATTCAGCCAAACTCTATTCAGCCTGTATTTAAAACTCAAACTCTATTCAGCCTGTATTTAAACTCTATTCAGCCTGTATTTAAACTCTATTCAGCCTGTATTTAAACTCTTAAACTCTATTCAGCCTGTATTTAAACTCTATTCAGCCTGTATTTAAACTCTATTCAGCCTGTATTTAAACTCTATTCAGCCTGTATTTAAACTCTACTCAAACTCTATTCAGCCTGTATTTAAACTCTATTCAGCCTGTATTTAAACTCTATTCAGCCTGTATTTAAACTCTATTCAGCCTGTATTTAAACTCTATTCAGCCTGTATTTAAACTCTATTCAGCCTGTATTTAGCCTCTATTTAAACTCTATTCAGCCTGTATTTAAACTCTATTCAGCCTGTATTTAAACTCTTCAAACTCTATTCAGCCTGTATTTAAACTCTATTCAGCCTGTATTTAAACTCTATTCAGCCTGTATTTAAACTCTATTCAGCCTGTATTTAAACTCTATTCAGCCTGTATTTAAACTCTACTCAAACTCTATTCAGCCTGTATTTAAACTCTATTCAGCCTGTATTTAAACTCTATTCAGCCTGTAAATTTAAACTCTATTCAGCCTGTATTTAAACTCTATTCAGCCTGTATTTAAACTCTATTCAGCCTGTATTTAAACTCTATTCAGCCTGTATTTAAACTCTATTCAGCCTGTAAACTCTATTCAGCCTGTATTTAAACTCTATTCAGCCTGTATTTATTTAAACTCTATTCAGCCTGTATTTAAACTCTATTCAGCCTGTATTTAAACTCTATTCAGCCTGTATTTAAACTCTATTCAGCCTGTATTTAAACTCTATTCAGCCTGTATTTAAACTCTATTCAGCCTGTATTTAAACTCTTTCAGCCTGTATTTAAACTCTATTCAGCCTGTATTTAAACTCTATTCAGCCTGTATTTAAACTCTATTCAGCCTGTATTTAAACTCTATTCAAACTCTATTCAGCCTGTATTTAAACTCTATTCAGCCTGTATTTAAACTCTATTCAGCCTGTATTTAAACTCTATTCAGCCTGTATTTAAACTCTACTCTATTCAGCCTGTATTTAAACTCTATTCAGCCTGTATTTAAACTCTATTCAGCCTGTATTTAAACTCTATTCAGCCTGTATTTAAACTCTACTCAAACTCTATTCAGCCTGTATTTAAACTCTATTCAGCCTGTATTTAAACTCTATTCAGCCTGTATTTAAACTCTATTCAGCCTGTATTTAAACTCTCAGCCTCAAACTCTATTCAGCCTGTATTTAAACTCTATTCAGCCTGTATTTAAACTCTATTCAGCCTGTATTTAAACTCTATTCAGCCTGTATTTAAACTCTATTCAGCCTGTATTTAAACTCTACTCAAACTCTATTCAGCCTGTATTTAAACTCTATTCAGCCTGTATTTAAACTCTACTCAAACTCTATTCAGCCTGTATTTAAACTCTATTCAGCCTGTATTTAAACTCTATTCAGCCTGTATTTAAACTCTATTCAGCCTGTATTTAAACTACTCAAACTCTATTCAGCCTGTATTTAAACTTAAACTCTATTCAGCCTGTATTTAAACTCTATTCAGCCTGTATTTAAACTCTATTCAGCCTGTATTTAAACTCTATTCAGCCTGTATTTAAACTCTATTCAGCCTGTATTTAAACTCTTCAAACTCTATTCAGCCTGTATTTAAACTCTATTCAGCCTGTATTTAAACCTGTATTTAAACTCTATTCAGCCTGTATTTAAACTCTATTCAGCCTGTATTTAAACTCTATTCAGCCTGTATTTAAACTCTATTCAGCCTGTATTTAAAAACTAAACTATTCAGCCTGTATTTAAACTCTATTCAGCCTGTATTTAAACTCTATTCAGCCTGTATTTAAACTCTATTCAGCCTGTATTTAAACTCTATTCAGCCTGTATTTAAACTCTATTCAGCCTGTATTTCAAACTCTATTCAGCCTGTATTTAAACTCTATTCAGCCTGTATTTTAAACTCTATTCAGCCTGTATTTAAACTCTATTCAGCCTGTATTTAAACTCTATTCAGCCTGTATTTAAACTCTATTCAGCCTGTATTTAAACTCTATTCAGCCTGTATTTAAACTCTATTCAGCCTGTATTTAAACTCTATTCAGCCTGTATTTAAACTCTATTCAGCCTGTATTTAATTTAAACTCTATTCAGCCTGTATTTAAACTCTATTCAGCCTGTATTTAAACTTTAAACTCTATTCAGCCTGTATTTAAACTCTATTCAGCCTGTATTTAAACTCTATTCAGCCTGTATTTAAACTCTATTCAGCCTGTATTTAAACTCTATTCAGCCTGTATTTAAACTCTATTCAGCCTGTATTTAAACTCTATTCAGCCTGTATTTAAACTCTATTCAGCCTGTATTTAAACTCTATTCAGCCTGTATTTAAACTCTACTCAAACTCTATTCAGCCTGTATTTAAACTCTATTCAGCCTGTATTTAAACTCTATTCAGCCTGTATTTAAACTCTATTCAGCCTGTATTTAAACTCTATTCAGCCTGTATTTAAACTTTAAACTCTATTCAGCCTGTATTTAAACTCTATTCAGCCTGTATTTAAACTCTATTCAGCCTGTATTTAAACTCTATTCAGCCTGTATTCAAACTCTATTCAGCCTGTATTTAAACTGTATTTAAACTATTCAGCCTGTATTTAAACTCTACTCAAACTCTATTCAGCCTGTATTTAAACTATTCTATTTTCTATTCCTGTATTTAAACTCTATTCAGCCTGTATTTAAACTCTATTCAGCCTGTATTTAAACTCTATTCAGCCTGTATTTAAACTCTATTCAGCCTGTATTTAAACTCTATTCAGCCTGTATTTAAACTCTATTCAGCCTGTATTTAAACTCTACTCAAACTCTATTCAGCCTGTATTTAAACTCTATTCAGCCTGTATTTAAACTCTATTCAGCCTGTATTTAAACTCTACTCAAACTCTATTCAGCCTGTATTTAAACTCTATTCAGCCTGTATTTAAACTCTAGCCTGTATTTAAACTCTATTCAGCCTGTATTTAAACTCTATTCAGCCTGTATTTAAACTCTATTCAGCCTGTATTTAAACTTTAAACTCTATTCAGCCTGTATTTAAACTCTATTCAGCCTGTATTTAAACTCTATTCAGCCTGTATTTAAACTCTATTCAGCCTGTATTTAAACTCTATTCAGCCTGTATTTAAACTCTATTCAGCCTGTATTTAAACTCTATTCAGCCTGTATTTAAACTCTACTCAAACTCTATTCAGCCTGTATTTAAACTCTATTCAGCCTGTATTTAAACTCTATTCAGCCTGTATTTAAACTTTAAACTCTATTCAGCCTGTATTTAAACTCTATTCAGCCTGTATTTAAAACTCAAACTCTATTCAGCCTGTATTTAAACTCTATTCAGCCTGTATTTAAACTCTATTCAGCCTGTATTTAAACTCTATTCAGCCTGTATTTAAACTCTATTCAGCCTGTATTTAAACTCTATTCAGCCTGTATTTAAACTCTATTCAGCCTGTATTTAAACTCTATTCAGCCTGTATTTAAACTCTACTCAAACTCTATTCAGCCTGTATTTAAAAACTCTATTCAGCCTGTATTTAAACTCTATTCAGCCTGTATTTAAACTCTATTCAGCCTGTATTTAAACTCTATTCAGCCTGTAAATTTAAACTCTATTCAGCCTGTATTTAAACTCTATTCAGCCTGTATTTAAACTCTACTCAAACTCTATTCAGCCTGTATTTAAACTCTATTCAGCCTGTATTTAAACTCTATTCAGCCTGTATTTAAACTCTATTCAGCCTGTATTTAAACTCTACTCAAACTCTATTCAGCCTGTATTTAAACTCTACTCAAACTCTACTCAGCCTGTATTTAAACTCTATTCAGCCTGTATTTAAACTCTATTCAGCCTGTATTTAAACTCTATTCAGCCTGTATTTAAACTCTATTCAGCCTGTATTTAAACTCTATTCAGCCTGTATTTATTCAGCCTGTATTTAAACTCTATTCAGCCTGTATTTAAACTCTACTCAAACTCTATTCAGCCTGTATTTAAACTCTATTCAGCCTGTATTTAAATTTAAACTCTATTCAGCCTGTATTTTTAAACTCTATTCAGCCTGTATTTAAACTCTATTCAGCCTGTATTTAAACTCTATTCAGCCTGTATTTAAACTCTATTCAGCCTGTATTTAAAACTCTATTCAGCCTGTATTTAAACTCTATTCAGCCTATTCAGTATTTAAACTCTATTCAGCCTGTATTTAAATTTAAACTCTATTCAGCCTGTATTTAAACTCTATTCAGCCTGTATTTAAACTCTATTCAGCCTGTATTTAAACTCTATTCAGCCTGTATTTAAACTCTATTCAGCCTGTATTTAAACTTTAAACTCTATTCAGCCTGTATTTAAACTCTATTCAGCCTCAAACTCTATTCAGCCTGTATTTAAACTCTATTCAGCCTGTATTTAAACTCTATTCAGCCTGTAACTCTATTCAGCCTGTATTTAAACTCTATTCAGCCTGTATTTAAACTCTACTCAAACTCTATTCAGCCTGTATTTAAACTCTATTCAGCCTGTATTTAAACTCTATTCAGCCTGTATTTAAACTCTACTCAAACTCTATTCAGCCTGTATTTAAACTCTATTCAGCCTGTATTTAAACTCTATTCAGCCTGTATTTAAACTCTATTCAGCCTGTATTTAAACTCTATTCAGCCTGTATTTAAACTTTAAACTCTATTCAGCCTGTATTTAAACTCTATTCAGCCTGTATTTAAACTCTATTCAGCCTGTATTTAAACTCTATTCAGCCTGTATTTAAACTCTACTCAAACTCTATTCAGCCTGTATTTAAACTCTATTCAGCCTGTATTTAAACTCTACTCAAACTCTATTCAGCCTGTATTTAAACTCTATTCAGCCTGTATTTAAACTCTATTCAGCCTGTATTTAAACTATATTCAGCCTGTATTTAAACTATATTCAGCCTGTATTTAAACTCTATTCAGCCTGTATTTAAACTCTATTCAGCCTGTATTTAAACTCTACTCAAACTCTATTCAGCCTGTATTTAAACTCTATTCAGCCTGTATTTAAACTCTATTCACACACTGTACAGGGCTGCGTCCCCAAATGGCACTCTGTTCCCTATATAGTACACTACTTTGGAGTAGGACCCATTGGGCTCTGGTCAAAAGTAGTGCACTATATAGGGAATTAGGGTTCTATAGGGCTCTGGTCTAAAGTAGTGCACTATATAGGGAATAGGGTTCTATAGGGCCCTGGTCTAAAGTAGGGCACTATATAGGGAATAGGGTTCTATAGGGCTCTGGTCTAAAGTAGTGCACTGTATAGGGAATAGGGTTCTATAGGGCTCTGGTCTAAAGTAGTACACTATATAGGGAATAGGGTTCTATAGGGCTCTGGTCTAAAGTAGTACACTATATAGGGAATAGGGTTCTATAGGGCTCTGGTCTAAAGTGAAAACTTCCGTGTGATTGTTCTTGTGTTTGACTCTTCTCATTAACACAGAGCAGCTTGGTTAATTAACCCTGTCAGTGACACATATTCTGCTTATCATATACTGTGTGTGTGTGTGTGTGAGTGATTAGACTCGGTCAGTGATACTAGTCTTCCCTAGAAGTAATTACTTCCTGTAGCCAAAGATTATAATCCCTATAGGGCGACATAGTTATAATCCAAACCCTTGAATTCGCCTCAAGCGTCAACAAAAGAATTAACATTTCACCCTGATGTTAAACTGTAATATAATATAATAATATATCTCTCTCTCTCTTACTAATTCTTTAAAAAGGTCCTGTCTGTCACGCCCTGGTCTTAGTATTCTGTGTTGTCTTTATTATGTTGGTTAGTCCAGGGTGTGACATGGGTGATTTATGTGGTTTGTTTTGTCTAGGGGTTTTGTAGTTTATGGGATTGTGTTTAGTATAGTATTCTAGGTAAGTCTATGGTTGCCTAGAGTGTTTCTCAATCAGAGGCAGGTGTTTATCGTTGTCTCTGATTGGGAACCATATTTAGGCAGCCATATTCTTTGAGTATTTCGTGGGTGATTGTTCCTGTCTCTGTGTTTGTTGCACCCAGATATGGCTGTTTTTCGGTTCATCACGTTTCTTGTGTTTTGTATATAGTTCGTATTTTCATCGTTATTAAAGATGTTTATAAATAACGACGCTGCATTTTGGTCCTCCTCTCTTTCACCGGAAGAAAACCGTAACACTGTCCAATCAAACGTGTGATTTCTATTGAATTCTATGCATATAATTCTATCCATCAATTCCATTCCATATTTGGACATGTGTCACGTCAACTGTAATTAACCTCACCAACATTTGGATAAAAAAAAAAGGGGGGGTTTCATAGCTAACTAATTATTTAAATTTCAATACATTTCTTAAGGTATTTTACATTGTATTGAGGCAGAATGGAAATCGGAAGGGGAGACAGGTAGTGGAAGAAACAGTGGGGAGGATGCAGGGATTGATGCTCAGTCTCCAGCAGACAAACTTACCCCTCAACCACTAATTATTTTAACATTCCACCCAGAGGTTTGTCTTAGACGGGAGAATCATTCACTTATTGAAGAAGAAGAAGGCGAGGAAAACCACATCATATATTCATTTTCCCCCATAATGCCACATTAAGCCTCGCATGTATTTTTGTATTCTGGTTGGTTCCCCAAACCAGGAAGTAAGAGCACAGTGTACTGTAGTAACTAAACATGAGTCACGCATAAGAGCCAGCTGCAATCCATAGGGCTCTGGTCAACAGTAGTGCACTATATAGGGCATAGTGTCTCATTTGGGACGCGGTCCCATTTCAGTCACTTGCACTTAGTATAGTGAAAACAACATGCTTTTAAAAAAATTTAAAAAAGAGTTGCTGACCCATTTTCCAAACTCCCCTGTCCCCTCCTCTCCCCTAGCTTCCTCTTAGTGGGTTGACAGAGTACATTTTAACATTCATTCATCATCCAATTATTTTGTGGAAAGTATATTTATAGCCAAATACAGTAGAATAACACCACCAATAATTTGTAGTTTCAATGACTGCATTGAACAATATATAAATACATACCTACGATGGCAAGGTTATGTTCAGATCCACAGGCAATCTGTGGAGAGAAATTAAATATCTGATGAAGTCTTTACATCATATGAATTGGTTGAATGTCAACCTGTCTATTCCTCACATAGGTCATGTAGGCTAGACAGGAAACGCACTCTCCCCAAGGACAGTCAACATTCCGATTTGTCCGTCAGACTGCCAGATGAAACGCGATTCATCACTCCAGAGAACGCGTTTCCACTGCTCCAATGACGGTGTACTTTACACTCCAGCAGGCGATTGGCATTGAGCATGGTGAAGTTAGGCTTGTGTGCAGCTGCCCGGGCCATGGAAACCCATTCCATGAAGATCCCGACGAACAGTTCATGAGCTGACGTTGCTTCCAGAGGCAGTTTGGAACTTGGTAGGCGGTCCCGTTCTGTGAAGCTTGTGTGGCCTACCACTTCGCGACTGAGCCGTTGTTGCTCCTAGACGTTTCCACTTCACAATATCAGCACTTACAGTTGACCGGGGCACCTCTAGCAGGACAGACATTGAACAAACGTACTTGTTGGAATGGTGGCATCCTATGACGGTGCCACATTGAAAGTCACTGAGCACTTCAGTACGGGCCATTTTACTGCCAATGTTTGTCTATGGAGATTGCATGGCTGTGTGCTCGATTTTATACACCTGTCAGCAACAGTGTGTAAATCTGTCGTTCTGCCCCTGAACAAGGCAGTTAACCCACAGTTCCCTGGTAGGCCGTCATTGTAAATAAGAATTTGTTCTTAACTAACTTGCCCAGTTAAATAAAAGACTGATGATACAGGTGTGGGTCTCTGGGGTGTTTTCATTCGCTATAAATCTGTCCAGTGTTCCCAGATTTGACCAATAATTAATCACAATACGAGTGAAATGGTAATTAAGTGTTTAAAAAGAAGTGAGATTTTCACTGGACTGTTCCTTTATTACACGGTTAGTAGGGAAGACAGTGATGCAGGTAACAACCAACGCACCAGTACAACAACCCGACATCAAGACAGTGATGCAGGTAACAACCAACGCACCAGTACAACAACCCGACATCAAGACAGTGATCAAGACAGTACAACCTGACATCAAGACAGTGATGCAACAACCAACGCACCAGTACAACAACCTGACATCAAGACAGTGATGCAGGTAACAACCAACGCACCAGTACAACAACCCGTGACACCAGTCAAGACATCAAGACAGTGATGCAGGTAACAACCAACGCACCAGTACAACAACCCGACATCAAGACAGTGATGCAGGTAACAACCAACGCACCAGTACAACAACCCGACATCAAGACAGTGATGCAGGTAACAACCAACGCACCAGTACAACCTGACATCAAGACAGTGATGCAGGTAACAACCAACGCACCAGTACAACAACCTGACATCAAGACAGTGATGCAGGTAACAACCAACGCACCAGTACAACAACCCGACATCAAGACAGTGATGCAGGTAACAGACAGTGATGCAGGTAACAACCAACGCACCAGTACAACAACCTGACATCAAGACAGTGATGCAGGTAACAACCAACGCACCAGTACAACAACCTGACATCAAGACAGTGATGCAGGTAACAACCAACGCACCAGTACAACAACCCGACATCAAGACAGTGATGCAGGTAACAACCAACGCACCAGTACAACAACCTGACATCAAGACAGTGATGCAGGTAACAACCAACGCACCAGTACAACAACCTGACATCAAGACAGTGATGCAGGTAACAGACAGTGATGCAGGTAACAACCAACCTGACATCAAGACAGTGATGCAGGTAACAACCAACGCACCAGTACAACAACCTGACATCAAGACAGTGATGCAGGTAACAACCAACGCACCAGTACAACCTGACATCAAGACAGTGATGCAGGTAACTACCAACGCACCAGTACAACAACCTGACATCAAGACAGTGATGCAGGTAACAACCAACGCACCAGTACAACAACCTGACATCAAGACAGTGATGCAGGTAACAACCAACGATGCAGTACAACCAACCTGACATCAAGACAGTGATGCAGGTAACAACCAACGCACCAGTACAACAACCTGACATCAAGACAGTGATTTACAACAACCTGACATCAAGACAGTGATGCAGGTAACAGACCAATGCACCAACAACCTGACATCAAGACAGTGATGCAGGTAGTACAACAACCTGACATCAAGACAGTGATGCAGGTAACAACCAACGCACCGGTACACCAACCTGACATCAAGACGTTTACTCTGTGGAAAACCACCTTTATATCCAGGGACTCCGTGTTTTAGTTTCTGCTGCTGGACTGGGGCCGAAGTTCTCTTCAAGAGGTTTGTGAAATCATTGATCATTCATTTCTGTAGCGCGACTGCTGTCGCAAACACACCCGTGACCCGTCTCGCCCGTGACTCGAGACCCGTCTCGCCCGTGACCCGTCTCGCCCGTGACCCGAGACGCCCGTGACCCGAGACGCCCGTGACCCGTCTCGCCCGTGACCCGAGACCCGTCTCGCCCGTGACCCGTCTCACCCGTGACCCGAGACGCCCGTGACCCGTCTCGCCCGTGACCCGTCTCGCCCGTGACCCCGTCTCGCCCGTGACCCCGTCTCACCCGTGACCCGAGACGCCCGTGACCCGTCTCGCCCGTGACCCGTCTCGCCCGTGACCCGAGACGCCCGTGACCCGTCTCGCCCGTGACCCGAGACGCCCGTGACCCGAGACGCCCGTGACCCGTCTCACCCGTGACCCCGTCTCACCCGTGACCCGTCTCACCCGTGACCCGAGACGCCCGTGACCCGTCTCACCTGTGAGGCTCCACAGAGGATCTTGACTTCTGCAGGGACACATGTCCATTGGCTGGCAGCTCCTCTCAATGCACTACTTGACTGCTGATCTGTACTCTGATTGGTCAGTTCTGTCCTCCCCAGCTGTCCATAATTGCCTCTGCCCCAAGTGAAGACACGGCCGCTCTCTGGAAGAGAGTTGCGGATCATTATAAACTGGTAGTAAGACACTAACAGGGTCATACTGTATATAGACACTAACAGGGTCCTACTGTATATAGACACTAACAGGGTCATACTGTATATAGACACTAACAGGGTCCTACTGTATATAGACACTAACAGGGTCATACTGTATATAGACACTAACAGGGTCATACTGTATATAGACACTAACAGGGTCCTACTGTATATAGACACTAACAGGGTCATACTGTATATAGACACTAACAGGATCGCATTGTATATAGACAGTAGACACTAACAGGATCCTATTG
The DNA here is from genome assembly GCF_034236695.1 of Oncorhynchus nerka. NCBI lineage: Eukaryota > Metazoa > Chordata > Actinopteri > Salmoniformes > Salmonidae > Oncorhynchus > Oncorhynchus nerka. The sequence continues at coordinate 4,785,278 of NC_088404.1, forward strand.
TATATAGACACTAACAGGATCCTATTGTATATAGACAGTAACAGGGTCATACTGTATATAGACAGTAACAGGGTCATACTGTATATAGACACTAACAGGGTCATACTGTATATAGACAGTAGACACTAACAGGATCGTATTGTATATAGACAGTAGACACTAACAGGGTCATACTGTAGATAGACACTAACAGGGTCATATTGTATATAGACACTAACAGGGTCATACTGTAGATAGACACTAACAGGGTCATACTGTATATAGACACTAACAGGGTCATACTGTATATAGACACTAACAGGGTCATACTGTATATAGACACTAACAGGGTCATACTGTATATAGACACTAACAGGGTCATACTGTATATAGACACTAACAGGGTCATACTGTAGACAGTAACAGGGTCATAACACTGTAGATAGACACTAACAGGGTCATACTGTATATAGACACTAACAGGGTCATACTGTATATAGACACTAACAGGGTCATAGTGTATATAGACACTGTAGATAGACACTAACAGGGTCTGTAGATAGATAGGGTCATACTGTAGATAGACACTGTATATAGACACTAACAGGGTCATACTGTATATAGACACTAACAGGGTCATACTGTATATAGACACTAACAGGGTCATACTGTATATAGACACTAACAGGGTCATACTGTATATAGACACTAACAGGGTCATACTGTATATAGACACTAACAGGGTCATACTGTATATAGACACTAACAGGGTCATACTGTAGATAGACACTAACAGGGTCATACTGTAGATAGACACTAACAGGGTCATACTGTATATAGACACTAACAGGGTCATACTGTATATAGACACTAACAGGGTCATACTGTATACAGACACTAACAGGGTCATACTGTATATAGACACTAACAGTCATACTGGTCAGGGTCTGTATATAGTGTATAGACATAGACAGTAGACACTAACAGGGTCATACTGTATATAGACACTAACAGGGTCATACTGTAGATAGACACTAACAGGGTCATACTGTATATAGACACTAACAGGGTCATACTGTATATAGACACTAACAGGGTCATACTGTATATAGACACTAACAGGGTCATACTGTAGATAGACACTAACAGGGTCATACTGTATATAGACACTAACAGGGTCATACTGTATATAGACACTAACAGGGTCATACTGTATACAGACACTAACAGGGTCATACTGTATACAGACACTAACAGGGTCATACTGTATATAGACAGTAGATAGACACTAACAGGGTCATACTGTATATAGACAGTAGACACTAACACGGTCATACTGTGTCTTACGATGCATTATAGCCCATTTATAATGCATCATATCTTCAGGCTTTAGGATCTGTTCCCTCTTTCAACAGTATCATCCAGAGTTCCCTCTTTCAACAGTATCATCCAGAGTTCCCTCTTTCAACAGTATCATCCAGAGTTCCCTCTTTCAACAGTATCATCCAGAGTTACCTCTTTCAACAGTATCATCCAGAGTTACCTCTTTCAACAGTATCATCCAGAGTTATCCAGAGTTACCTCTTTCAACAGTATCATCCAGAGTTCCCTCTTTCAACAGTATCATCCAGAGTTCCCTCTTTCAACAGTATCAGTTCCCTCTTTCAACAGAGTTCCCTCTTTCAACAGTATCATCCAGAGTTACCTCTTTCAGTATTCAACAGTATCATCCAGAGTTCCCTCTTTCAACAGTATCATCCAGAGTTCCCTCTTTCAACAGTATCATCCAGAGTTCCCTCTTTCAACAGTATCATCCAGAGTTCCCTCTTTCAACAGTATCATCCAGAGTTCCCTCTTTCAACAGTATCATCCAGAGTTACCTCTTTCAACAGTATCATCCAGAGTTACCTCTTTCAACAGTATCATCCAGAGTTCCCTCTTTCAACAGTATCATCCAGAGTTACCTCTTTCAACAGTATCATCCAGAGTTCCCTCTTTCAACAGTATCATCCAGAGTTACCTCTTTCAACAGTATCATCCAGAGTTCCCTCTTTCAACAGTATCATCCAGAGTTACCTCTTTCAACAGTATCATCCAGAGTTCCCTCTTTCAACAGTATCATCCAGAGTTCCCTCTCATTATAGCCCATTTATAATGCATCATATCTTCAGGCTTTAGGATCCGTTCCCTCTTTCAACAGTATCATCCAGAGTTCCCTCTTTCAACAGTATCATCAAGAGTTCCCTCTTTCAACAGTATCATCCAGAGCACCATTAATACTGATATTTAAACTCTCTAGTTAAGAGTCAATGCCCCCCAAAAAATGGATTGATGTGTGTCCCATAAGGCACAGCGATTTGAACAATTTTGCTACTGAAAACAATCACTTCTCATTAGACACGTTCAGGTAGTCCCTGCCCATTCCAAAACATTTTCTCCCTACTAAAAACAGGTCTTCGTGTCTCTCTCTCTCACCTGTTTGGACCACCAGGTGTGTCCAGCCACTGTGAACGTGGGTAACCTTCTCTCCACCCAGTGGTGAGCGGTCTAGGAGGACCGGTCTGGGTAGGAAGGAGTCTGTACTGCTACTGGTCAGCTGGCCGTGCTTATTACTGCCCCAGAGGAACACATCTCCCTCAGCTAGAACAGAATACAGATAGACTGGTGTTACTCACTATCCTAGACATGACCCCCTGCTATAACACAACACATGACCCCCTGTTATAACACAACACATGACCCCCTGTTATAACACATGACCCCCTGCTATAACACATGACCTCCTGCTATAACACATGACCCCCTGCTATAACACATGACCCCCTGTTATAACACATGACCCCCTGCTATAACACATGACCTCCTGCTATAACACATGACCCCCTGCTATAACACATGACCCCCTGCTATAACACATGACCCCCTGTTATAACACAACACATGACCCCCTGCTATAACACATGACCCCCTGCTATAACACATGACCCCTGCTATAACACATGACCCTTGCTATAACACAACACATGACCCCTGCTATAACACAACACATGACCCCTGCTATAACACATGACCCCTGTTATAACACATGACCCCTGTTATAACACAACACATGACCCCCTGCTATAACACATGACCCCCTGCTATAACACATGACCCCTGCAATAACACATGACCCCCTGTTATAACACATGACCCCTGTTATAACACATGACCCCCTGTTATAACACAACACATGACCCCTGTTATAACACATGACCCCCTGCTATAACACATGACCCCCCTATAACCATGACCCCCTGCAATAACACATGACCCCTGCTATAACACATGACCCCTGTTATAACACATGACCCCTGTTATAACACATGACCCCTGTTATAACACAACACATGACCCCTGTTATAACACATGACCCCTGTTATAACACATGACCCCTGTTATAACACATGACCCCCTGTTATAACACAACACATGACCCCTGTTATAACACATGACCCCCTGTTATAACACAACACATGACCCCTGCTATAACACATGACCCCTGCTATAACACATGACCCCCTGCTATAACACATGACCCCGTGCTATAACACATGACCCCTGCTATAATACAACACATGACCCCTGCAATAACACATGACCCCTGTTATAACACACGACCCCCTGTTATAACACAACACATGACCCCTGCTATAACACAACACAGACCCCTGCTATAACACATGACCCCTGCTATAACACATGACCCCTGCTATAACACATGACCCCCTGCTATAACACATGACCCCTGCTATAACACATGACCCCCTGCTATAACACATGACCCCCTGCTATAACATAACACTGAGACACAGACCAACGTGCCAAGATGAATGCAAGCATAAAGACCATCACCAAGGAAAGCGTCAATCAATGGAGAATGTATGTAAACCAGTGACGTCGTGGTAGAAAGAGGTGGGTAAATGCTGATTCATTTTCACAGTGAGTAATATAACACACACACAACCCCCCCACCATGTCTTTCTATAGGGACAAGCACTGTTCATGACACAAACTGTCAGGTTTAACGTTTACAGTATTTCCTGCGATTCTACACATGTTGTCATGGGGTTGTCGAGAACACAGTTTTAAAAATGTAATTTTCTTGCAATTCTACACATTTTTCCATGTCTAATGTGTATTCATGTGATATTTGAGTGACTCAAGAGTTACAACGAAATCTATTGGCTTAAAAAAACGTTAGTTGACATGGGACTAGTTGATCTGGACATTTCTGACTAGTTATAAATATCTCTGTAAGGTCTGTAATGACTAACATGATGAGAGGAACTGATGATGTACTACCCAATCTAGATATCACACCTTGTGCTTTCTACTATTACAACTATAAAAGAGGAAGTTGAAGGCCGGACTGAGTTTTGAATTTAAAAAAAAAAAAGAGAAGTTTGGGACTCACTGCTCTACTACATAATAAAGAAAAATACACAAGCATCAAATGGTCTCTGTTGTTTTGAGGTAAAATGCTTTTCTGTGGGCGCAATTCACACTCTCTTAAATCATTCATTTGTGAACATGGGAAAATTCAAGTAAAGCACGTGGATCTCAAGTCAGAATAGCCGACTGGAGACTAGCAGAATAGCAGACTAGAGACTGGCAGACTGGAGACTAGCAGAACAGCAGACTGGAGACTAGCAGAACAGCAGACTAGAGACTAGCAGAACAGCAGACTAGAGACTAGCAGAACAGCAGACTGGAGACTAGCAGAAGAGCAGACTGGAGACTAGCAGAACAGCAGACTGGAGACTAGCAGAACAGCAGACTGGAGACTAGCAGAACAGCAGACTGGAGACTAGCAGAACAGCAGACTGACTGGAGACTAGCAGAACAGCAGACTGAGACTAGCAGAACAGCAGACTAGCAGAACAGCAGACTGGAGACTAGCAGACAGAAGCAGAACAGCAGACTGGAGACTAGCAGAACAGCAGACTGGAGACTAGCAGAACAGCAGACTAGCAGAACAGCAGACTGGAGACTAGCAGAACAGCAGACTGGAGACTAGCAGAACAGCAGACTAGCAGAACAGCAGACTGGAGACTAGCAGAACAGCAGACTAGCAGAACAGCAGACTGGAGACTAGCAGAACAGCAGACTAGCAGAAGAGCAGACTGGAGACTAGCAGACAGACTAGCAGAACAGCAGACTGAGACTAGCAGAACAGCAGACTGGAGACTAGCAGAACAGCAGACTGGAGACTAGCAGAACAGCAGAACAGCAGACTGGAGACTAGCAGAACAGCAGACTGGAGACTAGCAGAACAGCAGACTGGAGACTAGCAGAACAGCAGACTGGAGACTAGCAGAACAGCAGACTGGAGACTAGCAGAACAGCAGACTGGAGACTAGCAGAACAGCAGACTAGCAGAACAGCAGACTGGAGACTAGCAGAACAGCAGACTGGAGACTAGCAGAACAGCAGACTGGAGACTAGCAGAACAGCAGACTGGAGACTAGCAGAACAGCATACTGGAGACTAGCAGAACAGCAGACTGGAGACTAGCAGAACAGCAGACTGGAGACTAGCAGACTGGAGACTAGCAGAACAGCAGACTGGAGACTAGCAGAACAGCAGACTGGAGACTAGCAGAAAAGCAGACTGGAGACTAGCAGAAAAGCAGACTGGAGACTAGCAGAACAGCAGACTGGAGACTAGCAGAACAGCAGACTGGAGACTAGCAGAACAGCAGACTAGCAGAACAGCAGACTGGAGACTAGCAGAACAGCAGACTGGAGACTAGCAGAACAGCAGACTGGAGACTAGCAGAACAGCAGACTGGAGACTAGCAGAACAGCAGACTGGAGACTAGCAGAACAGCAGACTAGAGACTAGCAGAACAGCAGACTAGCAGAACAGCAGACTGGAGACTAGCAGAACAGCAGACTGGAGACTAGCAGACTGGAGACTAGCAGAACAGCAGACTGGAGACTAGCAGAACAGCAGACTGGAGACTAGCAGAACAGCAGACTGGAGACTAGCAGAACAGCAGACTGGAGACTAGCAGAAAAGCAGACTGGAGACTAGCAGAAAAGCAGACTGGAGACTAGCAGAACAGCAGACTGGATACTAGCAGAACAGCAGACTGGATACTAGCAGAACAGCAGACTGGATACTAGCAGAACAGCAGACTGGCAGAACAGCAGACTGGATACTAGCAGAAAAGCAGACTGGAGACTAGCAGAAAAGCAGACTGGAGACTAGCAGAAAAGCAGACTGGAGACTAGCAGAACAGCAGACTGGATACTAGCAGAACAGCAGACTGGAGACTAGCAGAACAGCAGACTGGCAGAACAGCAGACTGGATACTAGCAGAACAGCAGACTGGAGACTAGCAGAACAGCAGACTGGAGACTAGCAGAACAGCAGACTAGAGACTAGCAGAACAGCAGACTGGAGACTAGCAGAACAGCAGACTAGAGACTAGCAGAACAGCAGACTAGCAGAACAGCAGACTAGAGACTAGCAGAACAGCAGACTAGCAGAACAGCAGACTGGAGACTAGCAGAACAGCAGACTGGAGACTAGCAGAACAGCAGACTGGAGACTAGCAGAACAGCAGACTGGAGACTAGCAGAACAGCAGACTGGCAGAACAGCAGACAGCAGACTGGAGACTAGCAGAACAGCAGACTGGAGACTAGCAGAACAGCAGACTGGAGACTAGAAGAACAGCAGACTGGAGACTAGCAGAACAGCAGACTAGCAGAACAGCAGACTGGAGACTAGCAGAACAGCAGACTAGCAGAACAGCAGACTGGAGACTAGCAGACACAGACTAGCAGAAGAGCAGACTGGAGACTAGCAGACTGGAGACTAGCAGAACAGCAGACTGGAGACTAGCAGAACAGCAGACTGGAGACTAGCAGAACAGCAGACTGGAGACTAGCAGAACAGCAGAACAGCAGACTGGAGACTAGCAGAACAGCAGACTGGAGACTAGCAGAACAGCAGACTGGAGACTAGCAGAAAAGCAGACTGGAGACTAGCAGAAAAGCAGACTGGAGACTAGCAGAACAGCAGACTGGATACTAGCAGAACAGCAGACTGGAGACTAGCAGAACAGCAGAACAGCAGACTGGAGACTAGCAGAACAGCAGACTGGAGACTAGCAGAACAGCAGAACAGCAGACTGGAGACTAGCAGAATAGCAGACTGGAGACTAGCAGAACAGCAGACTGGATACTAGCAGAACAGCAGACTGGCAGAACAGCAGACTGGAGACTAGCAGAACAGCAGACTGGAGACTAGCAGAACAGCAGACTGGAGACTAGCAGAACAGCAGACTGGAGACTAGAAGAACAGCAGACTGGAGACTAGCAGAACAGCAGACTAGCAGAACAGCAGACTGGAGACTAGCAGAACAGCAGACTAGCAGAACAGCAGACTGGAGACTAGCAGAACAGCAGACTAGCAGAAGAGCAGACTGGAGACTAGCAGACTGGAGACTAGCAGAACAGCAGACTGGAGACTAGCAGAACAGCAGACTGGAGACTAGCAGAACAGCAGACTGGAGACTAGCAGAACAGCAGAACAGCAGACTGGAGACTAGCAGAACAGCAGACTGGAGACTAGCAGAACAGCAGACTGGAGACTAGCAGAAAAGCAGACTGGAGACTAGCAGAAAAGCAGACTGGAGACTAGCAGAACAGCAGACTGGATACTAGCAGAACAGCAGACTGGAGACTAGCAGAACAGCAGACTGGCAGAACAGCAGACTGGAGACTAGCAGAACAGCAGACTGGAGACTAGCAGAACAGCAGAACAGCAGACTGGAGACTAGCAGAATAGCAGACTGGAGACTAGCAGAACAGCAGACTGGAGACTAGCAGAACAGCAGACTGGAGACTAGCAGAACAGCAGACTGGAGACTGGCAGAACATCAGACTGGAGACTAGAAGAACAGCAGAACAGCAGACTGGAGACTAGCAGAACAGCAGACTGGAGACTAGCAGAACAGCAGACTGGAGACTAGCAGAACAGCAGACTGGAGACTAGCAGAACAGCAGACTGGAGACTAGCAGAACAGCAGACTGGAGACTAGCAGAACAGCAGACTGGAGACTAGCAGACTGGAGACTAGCAGAACAGCAGAACAGCAGACTGGAGACTAGCAGAACAGCAGACTGGAGACTAGCAGAACAGCAGACTGGAGACTAGCAGAACAGCAGACTGGAGACTAGCAGAACAGCAGACTGGAGACTAGCAGAACAGCAGACTGGCAGAACAGCAGACTGGATACTAGCAGAACAGCAGACTGGAGACTAGCAGAACAGCAGACTGGAGACTAGCAGAACAGCAGACTAGAGACTAGCAGAACAGCAGACTGGAGACTAGCAGAACAGCAGACTAGAGACTAGCAGAACAGCAGACTAGCAGAACAGCAGACTGGAGACTAGCAGAACAGCAGACTGGAGACTAGCAGACTGGAGACTAGCAGAACAGCAGACTGGAGACTAGCAGAACAGCAGACTGAAGACTAGCAGAACAGCAGACTGGAGACTAGCAGAAAAGCAGACTAGAGACTAGCAGAAAAGCAGACTGGAGACTAGCAGAACAGCAGACTGGATACTAGCAGAACAGCAGACTGGAGACTAGCAGAACAGCAGACTGGCAGAACAGCAGACTGGAGACTAGCAGAACAGCAGACTGGAGACTAGCAGAACAGCAGACTGGAACTAGCAGAACAGCAGACTGGAGACTAGAAGAACAGCAGACTGGAGACTAGCAGAACAGCAGACTAGCAGAACAGCAGACTGGAGACTAGCAGAACAGCAGACTGGAGACTAGCAGAACAGCAGACTAGCAGAACAGCAGACTGGAGACTAGCAGAACAGCAGACTAGCAGAAGAGCAGACTGGAGACTAGCAGACTGGAGACTAGCAGAACAGCAGACTGGAGACTAGCAGAACAGCAGACTGGAGACTAGCAGAACAGCAGAACAGCAGACTGGAGACTAGCAGAACAGCAGACTGGAGACTAGCAGAACAGCAGACTGGAGACTAGCAGAACAGCAGACTGGAGACTAGCAGAATAGCAGACTGGAGACTAGCAGAACAGCAGACTGGAGACTAGCAGAACAGCAGACTGGAGACTAGCAGAACAGCAGACTGGAGACTAGCAGAACAGCAGAACAGCAGACTGGAGACTAGCAGAACAGCAGACTAGAGACTAGCAGAACAGCAGACTGGAGACTGGCAGAACAGCAGACTGGAGACTGGCAGAACAGCAGACTGGAGACTAGAAGAACAGCAGAACAGCAGACTGGAGACTAGCAGAACAGCAGACTGGAGACTAGCAGAATAGCAGACTGGAGACTAGCAGAACAGCAGACTGGAGACTAGCAGAACAGCAGACTGGAGACTAGCAGAACAGCAGACTGGAGACTAGCAGAACAGCAGACTGGAGAGTAGCAGAACAGCAGACTGGAGAGTAGCAGAACAGCAGAACAGCAGAGTAGCAGAACAGCAGAACAGCAGACTGGAGACTAGCAGAACAGCAGACTGGAGACTAGCAGAACAGCAGACTGGAGACTAGCAGAACAGCAGACTGGAGACTAGCAGAACAGCAGAACAGCAGACTGGAGACTAGCAGAACAGCAGACTGGAGACTAGCAGAACAGCAGAACAGCAGACTGGAGACTAGCAGAACAGCAGACTGGAGACTAGCAGAACAGCAGACTGGAGACTAGCAGAACAGCAGAACAGCAGACTGGAGACTAGCAGAACAGCAGACTGGAGAGCAATAACAGTCACTCACCAGTAAGGCTCACAGAGTGGGCGGAGCCTGCAGCAACACTGTGTGAAATCACCTGTTCCAGACCTGGGACCAGACAAGGTACCTTGGAGGTGAAGTGTTCTGGGACAGGCTGTGGACTCAGAGCTCTCTTAGCCTGGCCAGAGAGACCCATACCCCACTGGTAAACACTACCTGTAGCTGGAGATAGAACAACACAAGGAGTAAGACGTATTGGTGATTGTTGTGCCCCCATAAGAAAGAAAGCATTAACATTTGAGCCATTTTTTAAATTTTTAACTTTTATTTAACTAGGCAAGTCAGTTAAGAACAAATTCTTATTTTCAATGACGGCCTAGGAACAGTGGGTTAACTGCCTGTTCAAGTGCAGAACGACAGATTTTGTACCTTGTCAGCTCGGGGATTTGAACTTGCAACCTTTCGGTTACTAGTCCAATGCTCTAACCACTAGGCTACCCTGCAGACACTCTTATTCAGAGCGACTTACAGGAGCAATTAGGGTTTAGTGCATTCCTCAAGACTGACAGATTTCTCACCTACTCGGCGATTCAAACCAGAGACCTTTCGGTTAGTGGCCTGACGTTCTTAACCACTATTAACCACCTGCTCTGTAGTGACTGAGAAGAAGACTGAACTATTTACATAGCACACACACTACACAGAACCACACACAGCAATGAGGACACACACTACACAGAACCACACACAGCAATGAGGACACACACTACACAGAACCACATAAAGCAATGAGGACACACACTACACAGAACCACGTAAAGCAATGACACACACTACACAGAACCACGTAAAGCAATGAGGACACACTACACAGAACCACACACAGCAATGAGGACACACTACACAGAACCACGTAAAGCAATGAGGACACACTACACAGAACCACGTAAAGCAATGAGGACACACTACACAGAACCACACACAGCAATGAGGACACACTACACAGAACCACACACAGCAATGAGGACACACTACACAGAACATTTACATTTAAGTACACAGAATTTAGCAATGAGGACTCTTACACAGAACCACAAAGCAATGACATTCACCTACACAGAACCACAGTGGAACAGTGAGGCATCTAAACCTTTTCAGGGGACACACACAGGGGGTGCAATGAGGATTACTTTACTATCCAGGTACCACTTAAAGAATGGGGTTTCAGGTGTCACAAACCACGTGATTGACACACTACACAGAACCCACACAGCAATCGTGAGGGAGTTTGTTCCACCATTGGGGACCAGAGCAGCGAACAGTTTTGCAATGAGGACACACTACACAGAACTGTACTTCCTCAGTGGAGGACACACTACACAGAACCACGTACAGGATGAGGACACACTACAGTGCCCTTGTTTGGCAATGAGGGCCTGATCAGAGCCTGGAGGCAATGGTGGACACCCTCACAGCTCACAGCAATGAGGCACCATGGTCAGAAGCGGATGCAATGAGGACAACTACACAGAACCAGTGGATGAGACACACTACACAGAACCACGTACAGCAATGAGGAGAAACCACGTAAAGCAATGAGGACACACTACACAGAACCACGTAAAGCAATGAGGACACACTACACAGAACCACACACAGCAATGAAGACCAGAGTGAGTGTAGAAGTTAAATTCAGAGATTGGATCTGTAGTCAGAATAACATATTTATGAATGTCATTTGGCGGCTCCGTGGCTGTGAAGTCAGTGAACATATATGTCTTACCAGTGACAGGTATGTCTTATCAGTGACAGGTATGTCTTATCAGTGACAGGTATGTCTTATCAGTGACAGGTATGTCTTACCAGTGACAGGTATGTCTTACCAGTGACAGGTATGTCTTACCAGTGACAGGTATGTCTTATTATGTCTTATCAGTGACAGGAATGTCTTATTATGTCTTATCAGTGACAGGTATGTCTTATCAGTGACAGGTATGTCTTATCAGTGACAGGTATGTCTTATTATGTCTTATCAGTGACAGGTATGTCTTACCAGTGACAGGTATGTCTTATTATGTCTTATCAGTGACAGGTATGTCTTATCAGTGACAGGTATGTCTTATCAGTGAACAGGTATGTCTTATCAGTGACAGGTATGTCTTACCAGTGACAGGTATGTCTTATCAGTGAACAGGTATGTCTTATCAGTGACAGGTATGTCTTACCAGTGACAGGTATGTCTTACCAGTGACAGGTATGTCTTATCAGTGACAGGTATGTCTTATCAGTGGTATGTCTTATCAGTGGACAGGTATGTCTTATCAGTGACAGGTATGTCTTACCAGTGACAGGTATGTCTTACCAGTGACAGAACAGATATGTCTTATCAGTGACAGGTATGTCTTATCAGTGACAGGTATGTCTTATCAGTGACAGGTATGTCTTACCAGTGACAGGTATGTCTTATCAGTGACAGGTGTCTTATTATGTCTTATCAGTGACAGGTATGTCTTATCGGTGACAGGTATGTCTTATCAGTGACAGGTATGTCTTATCAGTGAACGGTATGTCTTATCATTTACATTACATTTTTTTACATTTAAGTCATTTAGCAGACGCTCTCAGTGACAGGTATGTCTTACCAGTGACAGTTAGTGAATGTCTGAGTCCTGCTGCCACTCTGATCACTGGCTCCCTTACAGACTGAATGGGCAACAGCACCACAGAATGAGGGATTGGCTCTGAGACACCCAACTGGCCGTATGCATTAGATCCACACGTCAGTACCTGGCCATGATCTGAAAGAGGAGAAACAAAACATGTTGATATAAAATGACAAGCATGAACACCTAGATATATGTCAAGACATTCAGGTCTCTGGTTGACAACTAAGGTGTTGTGATGTCACAGAGACCCGACCCAGGTCAGAGCTGCTGCTCCAGTTCACTACTGTACATTCTCTTCCACTCACCAGTGAGGACGAGGGTGAAATCCCAACCACAGGACACGTGTGCAACCCTCTGACCAATGAGAGGACAGAGTTGAAAGGTGGTGACCTCTAAACAGTGACCCAGTCCCAGCTGACCTCTGTGGTTCTGGCCACACACCAGCAGCTCTCCTTTCTCTGGAGGGAGGAGGAAGAGGCGGTGGGGGAAGAGGTGGAAGAAGAGGAGGTGGAGGAAGGGGACGTGGAGGAGGACGAGGAAGTGGAAGAGGCGGTTGAGGAGGAAGAGAATGAGGGAGGTAGAAGAAGAGAAGGATAATAACTTATTAGTTGTATATACTGTGTAATGCATACGCAGAAATTTTTTATTCACATAGCTTTATTGACACACCAAAAGTAGAAGCCATATGTCCAGCAGAGGGAGACAAAGTCAACCCTTTGCAGATATTAGATAACTTTCTTCATGACAACAAAAATGGCATCATGAGCCACACGCACCAGATACCACAGCCGAATGCCCACCACCTCCACTGAGTTGGCGCACCGGTCCCATCTGTAGGGCTCCATCAGCGAGCCTGGGCACTGACAGGTCTTCAACATGCCCCTGTCCTAACTGCCAATAGCTGTTGGTTCCCTGCAATGTTGCAGGAGGTATTGACAGTGCGAATTGAGATCCAGTTCCTACTGTATTGACAGTGCGAATTGAGATGCAGTTCCTACTGTATTGACAGTGCGAATTGAGATGCAGTTCCTACTGTGTTCATATTTAACATATGACATTGCTTCAGTAAATCACCGGTACACAACTGCCAGAGACAGAGAGATTGTACTACTCTAGTTCACTTTAGATAATTCGAGTTAGTTAACGTTAGCTAACTGGCGCTAACATGAGTTTTGGTAGCTAGCATTCTTGAAACTAGTGTGCTTGACAAAACGTAGCTAGCTTAACGTTAGTATCACAAACAAACTGGATCTTATTAGCTAAATACGAGTGTCATGATACATACAAAAAAAACATTGGTTGATAAAGAAACTTACCCACGTGTAGACACATAATTCTGTCAGCAAGCTTGTATCCATAGCATGGGGATGCCAAATGCAATTTACGACAGTAGATCGTAGTTGCTGTAAAGTAGATTGTTTTACAATAGCCACACCATGTTGAGTGTGGCTAAAGAGGGTGCTCACTAGTTACCACAGCGACAAAGTCGAAATGGCTATCCTAAAAATTCATGAAAACAAACATGTGTTTTTTGCTCTTCATTCGGGTTACACATACGGTTAGGATTAGGTTTAAAATCAGATTTTAAGAAGATAAATGGTGGAAATAAGCGTGGTTCAGACGTAATTATGACTTTGTGGCTGTGGTAACTAGTTACGACCCAAAAAGAGGTGTGGCGTACAACTCTCTATTATATTCTATCCTATTCTATCAGGAAGAATATGCCATGTTTAGCAAATTTACAATTTAATTCTCCATGAATGTTAAACGTTCTGTTTTTCCTCCAGTGAAAATCTCTGTTGATAGGACGACAACTCTAGAGAAGTCGCTATAAAAATGCATAGTCACAGTATGCTCTTCATGAAAAGTCTCTGGGATATCGTTTTAAATCTAAAATTGGATTTATTCATTCATAAGACACACACGAACATTTAGACTTATACATAACCAGTTTACCTTTCTTTACAGTGGAAACATTGTTGAATAGATTATCACGTTTGAATAATGTTATTATATTTTACACCCTTAAATTCAACCCAGCAACAACTCAATATTATATACACAAACATGGGAGGAATATGCGGTGCATTCAGAAAGTATTCAGACCCCTTCCCTTTTCCACATTTTGTTGTTACATTACAGCCATATTCTAAAACTGATTAATACACAATACCCCAAAATGAAAAAGCAAAATCAGGTTTTTAGATTTTCTTTGCAAATTTATATTAAAAAAACAACTGAAATGTCTGCAGCATTGAAAGTGGCCTGGATCATTCTTAAATTGAATAAGTTTCGAACCACCAAGACTCTTCCTAGACCCCGCGGACAACTCATAATACCTGGTAATAAACAAATGGAGAGATCTGAAAAAGGGGCGGCAGGTAGCCTAGTGGTTAGAGTGGAGGGGTGGCAGGTAGAGGGGTGGCAGGTAGCCTAGTGGTTATATTGGAGTGGGGTGGCAGGTAGCCTAGTGGTTAGAGTGGAGGGGAGTGGAGGGGAGGCAGGTAGCCTAGTGGTTAGATTGGAGGGGTGGCAGGTAGCCTAGTGGTTAGAGTGGAGGGGTGGCAGGTAGCCTAGTGGTTAGATTGGAGGGTGGAGAGTGGTTGGAGGGGTGGCAGGGCTAGTGGTTAGGGTGGAGGTAGCCTAGTGGTTAGATTGGAGGGGTGGCAGGTAGCCTAGTGGTTAGAGGGGTGGAGGGAGGCAGGTAGCCTAGTGGTTAGAGTGGAGGGAGGCAGGTAGCCTAGTGGTTAGATTGGAGGAGGCAGGTAGCCTAGTGGTTAGATTGGAGGGTGGCAGGTAGCCTAGTGGTTAGAGTGGAGGGGAGGCAGGTAGCCTAGTGGTTAGAGTGGAGGGGAGGCAGGTAGCCTAGTGGTTAGAGTGGAGGGGTGGCAGGTAGCCTAGTGGTTAGAGTGGAGGGGAGGCAGGTAGCCTAGTGGTTAGAGTGGAGGGGTGGCAGGTAGCCTAGTGGTTAGAGTGGAGGGGTGGCAGGTAGCCTAGTGGTTAGAGTGGAGGGGCGGCAGGTAGCTAGTGGTTAGAGTGGAGGGGTGGCAGGTAGCCTAGTGGTTAGAGTGGAGGGGAGGCAGGTAGCCTAGTGGTTAGAGTGGTGGCAGGGCCGGCAGCAGGTAGCCTAGTGGTTAGGAGTCTAGTGGAGGAGGGTGGCAGGGCCAGGTAGTGGAGGGGTGGCAGGTAGCCTGTGGTTGGATTGGAGGGTGGCAGGTAGCCTAGTGGTTAGATTGGAGGAGGCAGGTAGCCTAGTGGTTAGAGTGGAGGGGGAGGGCCAGTGGGTAGCCTAGTGGTTAGATTGGAGGGGTGGCAGGGAGTGGGTGGAGGGGTGGCAGGTAGCCTAGTGGTTAGAGTGGAGGGGTGGCAGGTAGCCTAGTGGTTAGAGTGGAGGGTGGCAGGTAGCCTAGTGGAGGCAGGTAGCCTAGTGGTGGTGGCAGGTAGGTGGAGGTAGCCTAGTGGTTAGAGTGGAGCAGGTAGCCCAGTGGGTAGCAGGTAGCCTAGTGGTTAGAGTGGAGGGTGGCAGGTAGCCTAGTGGTTAGAGTGGAGGGAGGCAGGTAGCCTAGTGGTTAGAGTGGAGGGGAGGCAGGTAGCCTAGTGGTTAGAGTGGAGGGGCGGCAGGTAGCCTAGTGGTTAGAGTGGAGTGGTTAGAGGAGTGGAGGGCAGGTAGCCTAGTGGTTAGAGTGGAGGGGAGGCAGGTAGCCTAGTGGTTAGAGTGGAGGGGAGGCAGGTAGCCTAGTGGTTAGAGTGGAGGGAGGCAGGTAGCCTAGTGGTTAGAGTGGAGGGAGGCAGGTAGCCTAGTGGTTAGAGTGGAGGGGCGGCAGGTTGCCTAGTGGTTAGAGTGGAGGAGGCAGGTAGCCTAGTGGTTAGTCTAGTGGTTTTGGAGGGTGGCAGGTGGAGTGGGGTGGCAGGTAGCCTAGTGGTTAGATTGGAGGGGTGGCAGGTAGCCTAGTGGTTAGATTGGAGGGGTGGCAGGTAGCCTAGTGGTTAGATTGGAGGGGTGGCAGGTAGCCTAGTGGTTAGATTGGAGGGTGGCAGGAGTGGGTGGCAGGTAGCCTAGTGGTTGGGTGGAGGGGTGGTTAGAGGGTGGAGGGGTGGCAGGTAGCCTAGTGGTTAGATTGGAGGGGTGGCAGGTAGCCTAGTGGTTAGATTGGAGGGGTGGCAGGTAGCCTAGTGGTTAGAGTGGAGGGGTGGCAGGTAGCCTAGTGGTTAGAGTGGAGGGTGGCAGGTAGCCTAGTGGTTAGAGTGGAGGGGGGCAGGGCAGGTAGCCTGGTTGGTTAGAGTGGTTGGAGGGAGGCAGGTAGCCTAGTGGTTAGTGGAGGGGTGGAGCCTAGTGGTTAGAGTGGAGGGTGGCAGGTAGCCTAGTGGTTAGAGTGGAGGGGTTAGAGTGGTTAGAGTGGAGGGGTGGCAGGTAGCCTAGTGGTTAGAGTGGAGGGGAGGCAGGTAGCCTAGTGGTTAGAGTGGAGGGGAGGCAGGTAGCCTAGTGGTTAGATTGGAGGGGAGGCAGGTAGCCTAGTGGTTAGATTGGAGGGGTGGCAGGTAGCCTAGTGGTTAGATTGGAGGGGTGGCAGGTAGCCTAGTGGTTAGGTGGAGGGTGGCAGGTAGCCTAGTGGTTAGATTGGAGGGGTGGCAGGTAGCCTAGTGGTTAGGGTGGAGGGGTGGCAGGTAGCCTAGTGGTTAGAGTGGAGGGCCCTAGTGGGCAGGTAGCCTAGTGGTTGAGTGGAGTGGGGTGGCAGGTAGCCTAGTGGTTAGAGTGGAGGAGGTAGCCTAGTGGTTAGAGTGGAGGGGAGGCAGGTAGCCTAGTGGTTAGAGTGGAGGAGGCAGGTAGAGTGGGAGTGGGGAGGCAGGTAGCCTAGTGGTTAGAGTGGAGGGCGGCAGGTTGCCTAGTGGTTAGAGTGGAGGGGCCTGGAGGGGTGGTTAGCCTAGTGGATTGGGGAGGCAGGTAGCCTAGTGGTTATTGGAGGGGTGGAGGTAGCCTAGTGGTTAGATTGGAGGGTGGCAGGTAGCCTAGTGGTTAGGGTGGAGTGGAGTGGTTAGATTGGAGGGGTGGCAGGTAGCCTAGTGGTTAGAGTGGAGGGGTGGCAGGTAGCCTAGTGGTTAGAGTGGAGGGGGCGGCCTAGTGGTTAGAGTGGAGGGTAGCCTAGTGGTTAGAGTGGAGGGAGGCAGGTAGCCTAGTGGTTAGAGTGGAGGGGAGGCAGGTAGCCTAGTGGTTAGAGTGGAGGGGCGGCAGGTAGCCTAGTGGTTAGGTAGAGTGGAGGGGGGGTGGCAGGTAGCCTAGTGGTTAGTGGAGTGGAGGGTGGCAGGGCGGCAGGTAGCCTAGTGGTTAGCCTAGTGGAGTGGAGAGGGGTGGGGGCGGCAGGTAGCCTAGTGGTTAGAGTGGAGGGGCGGCAGGTAGCCTAGTGGTTAGAGTGGAGGGGAGGCAGGTAGCCTAGTGGTTAGAGTGGAGGGGGCAGGTAGCCTAGTGGTTAGAGTGGAGGGCGGCAGGTAGCCTAGTGGTTAGAGTGGAGGGGAGGCAGGTAGCCTGGAGTGGTTAGTGGAGTGGAGGGGTGGCAGGTAGCCTAGTGGTTAGAGTGGAGGGCGGCAGGTAGCCTAGTGGTTAGAGTGGAGGGGCGGCAGGTAGCCTAGTGGTTAGAGTGGAGGGGAGGCAGGTAGCCTAGTGGTTAGAGTGGAGGGCGGCAGGTAGCCTAGTGGTTAGAGTGGAGGGAGGCAGGTAGCCTAGTGGTTAGAGTGGAGGGAGGCAGGTAGCCTAGTGGTTAGAGTGGCAGGTTGCCTAGTGGTTAGAGTGGAGGGCGGCAGGTAGCCTAGTGGTTAGATAGTGGGAGGGTGGCAGGTAGCCTAGTGGTTAGATTGGAGGGGGAGTAGCTAGTGGTTAGAGTGGAGGTAGCCTAGTGGTTAGATTGGAGGGGTGGCAGGTAGCCTAGTGGTTAGGAGCCTAGTGGGAGTGGAGGGTGGCAGGTAGCCTAGTGGTTAGAGCCTAGTGGAGATTGGAGGGCAGGTAGCCTAGTGGTTAGATTGGAGGCAGGTAGGGTGGCAGGTAGCCTAGTGGTTAGATTGGAGGGGTGGCAGGTAGCCTAGTGGTTCAGGTATAGTGGGAGTGGAGGGGCAGGTAGCCAGTGGGAGTGGAGCAGGTAGCCTAGTGGTTAGAGTGGTTTGGAGGGGAGGCAGGTAGCCTAGTGGTTAGAGTGGATTGGAGGGGTGGCAGGTTGCCTAGTGGTTAGAGTGGAGGGGCGGCAGGTAGTCTAGTGGTTAGATTGGAGGGTGGCAGGTAGCCTAGTGGTTAGATTGGAGGAGGCAGGTAGCCTAGTGGTTAGGTGGAGGGGGCAGGCAGCCTAGTGGTTAGGTGGAGGGGTGGAGGGGTGGCAGGTAGCCTAGTGGTGGTTAGGAGCCAGTGGATTGGGGTGGCAGGTAGCCTAGTGGTTAGATTGGAGGGGTGGCAGGTAGCCTAGTGGTTATATTGGAGGGGTGGCAGGTAGCCTAGTGGTTGGGTGGAGGGGTGGCAGGTAGCCTAGTGGTTGGGTGGAGGGTGGCAGGTAGCCTAGTGGGAGTGGAGGGGTGGCAGGTAGCCTAGTGGTTAGGTAGTGGAGGGGTGGCAGGTAGCCTAGTGGTTAGAGTGGAGGGGTGGCAGGTAGCCTAGTGGTTAGAGTGGAGGGGTGGCAGGTAGCCTAGTGGTTAGAGTGGAGGGTGGCAGGTAGTGGTTAGAGTGGAGGGGCGGCAGGTAGCCTAGTGGTTAGAGTGGAGGGAGGCAGGTAGCCTAGTGGTTAGAGTGGAGGGGCGGCAGGTAGCCTAGTGGTTAGAGTGGTGGTGGAGGGCGGCAGGTAGCCTAGTGGTTAGAGTGGAGTGGAGTGGTTAGGGCGGCAGGTAGCCAGGTAGTGGTTAGTGGAGTGGAGGTAGCCTCAGTGGTTAGGTGGAGGCAGGTAGCCTAGTGGTTAGAGTGGAGGGGAGGCAGGTAGCCTAGTGGTTAGAGTGGAGGGGTGGCAGGGCAGGTTGCCTAGTGGTTAGAGTGGAGGGCGGCAGGTAGTCTAGTGGTTAGAGTTGGAGGGTGGCAGGTAGCCTAGTGGTTAGATTGGAGGGGAGGCAGGTAGCCTAGTGGTTAGGAGTGGAGGGGTGGCAGGTAGCCTAGTGGTTAGATTGGAGGGGTGGCAGGTAGCCTAGTGGTTAGATTGGAGGGGTGGCAGGTAGCCTAGTGGTTAGATTGGAGGGGTGGCAGGTAGCCTAGTGGTTAGATTGGAGGGGTGGCAGGTAGCCTAGTGGTTAGATTGGAGGGGTGGCAGGTAGCCTAGTGGTTAGAGTGGAGGGGTGGCAGGTAGCCTAGTGGTTAGAGTGGAGGGGCGGCAGGTAGCCTAGTGGTTAGAGTGGAGGGGGGCAGGTAGCCAGGTAGCCTAGTGGTTAGAGTGGAGGCAGGTAGCCAGGTGGAGGGAGGCAGGTAGCCTAGTGGTTAGAGTGGAGGGGAGGCAGGTAGCCTAGTGGTTAGAGTGGAGGGGGCAGGTAGCCTGGTGGTTGAGTGGAGGTTGCCTAGTGGTTAGAGTGGAGGGGCGGCAGGTAGTCTAGTGGTTAGATTGGAGGGGTGGCAGGTAGCCTAGTGGTTAGATTGGAGGGGAGGCAGGTAGCCTAGTGGTTAGATTGGAGGGGTGGCAGGTAGCCTAGTGGTTAGATTGGAGGGGTGGCAGGTAGCCTAGTGGTTAGATTGGAGGGGTGGCAGGTAGCCTAGTGGTTAGATTGGAGGGGTGGCAGGTAGCCTAGTGGTTAGATTGGAGGGGTGGCAGGTAGCCTAGTGGTTAGATTGGAGGGGTGGCAGGTAGCCTAGTGGTTAGATTGGAGGGGTGGCAGGTAGCCTAGTGGTTAGAGTGTTGTGCTCGTAACCCGAAAGTTTGCAAGATCGAATCCCTGAGCTGACAAGGTACAAATCTGTCGTTCTGCTCCTGAGCAAGGCAGTTAACCCACTGTTCCTAGGCTGTCATTGAAAATAAGAAGTTGACTTGCCTAGTTAAATACATTATTAATCCTTTTTTTTAAAGAATGGAATCAAACACATGGAAACCATGTGCTTAATGTATTTGATACCATTCCACCTATTCTGCTCCAGCCATTACCACAAGCCCGTCCTCCCTGATTAAGGTGCCACCATCCTCCTGTGGATTACAAGTATGGTATTTATTTACATTAGAGATACCACAATAGTTATGTGTACATGGCAGATATGGCTTGGGGGAGGCCCAGATCAATGACCATGGGGGTTGGCAGATCATTCAATCAATCAAATGTATTTATAAATCCATTTTTACATCAGCTGATGTCACAAAGTGCTATAAGGAAACCCAACCTAAAACCCCAAACAGCAAGCAATGCAGACGTAGAAGCATGTTGGCTACAAAAACTCCCTAGAAAGGGAGGAACCTAGGAAGAAACCTAAAGAGGAATCAGGCTCTGACGGGTGGCCAGTCCTCTTCTGGCTGTGCCGGGTAGAGAGGAACCAGGCTCTGAGGGGTGGCCCGTCCTCTTCTGGCTGTGCCGGGTAGAGAGGAACCAGGCTCTGAGGGGTACATACATACAGTCAGATAGACAGTGAGACAGTGAGATAGAGAGAGAGAGAGACAGAGAGAGAGAGACACAGAGAGCAAGAGAGAGAGAGAGAGAGACAGACAGACAGACAGACAGACAGACAGACAGACAGACAGACAGACAGACAGACAGACAGACAGACAGACAGACAGACAGACAGACAGACAGACAGACAGTGGTGGAGGAGGAAGTGGAGGAGATGGTGGTGAAGGTGGAGGAGGAGGAAAGGGTGGTGGTGGAGGAGGAGGTGGTGGAGGAGGAGTAAGAGGTGGTGGTGGTGGTGGAGGAGGAAGAGGTGGCGGTGGTGGAGGAGGAGGAAGAGGTGGTGGTGGTAGAGGAGGAGGAAGAGGTGGTGGTGGTGCGGGTGGTTGAGAAGGAGAAAGAGGAGAAAGAGGAAGAAGTGGTGGTGGAGTAGGAAGAGGTGGTGGTGGTGGAGGAGGTGGTGGATGAGGAAGAGGAAGTGGAGGAGGAGGACATGGTTGAGGTGGAGGAGGAGCTGGAAGTGGAGGAGGAGAAAGTGGAAGAGGAGGTGGAGGAGGAAGAGGAGGAGGTGGTGGTGGTGGAGGAGGGGGTGGTGGGGGTGGTGCAGGAGGTGGAAGAAGTGGTGATGGAGGAGGAGGAGATGGTGGTTGTGGTGGAGAAGGAGGAAGAGGTGGTGGTGGTGGTGGTGGTGGAGGAGGTTGAAATGGAGGAGGTGGAATGTGCAGGAGGAGGTGAGGGAGGTGGAGGAGGTGGTAGAAGTGTGGGAGGTGGTGGTGTTGGTGGTGGTGGAGGAGGAGGAGGAAGAGGTGGTGGTGGTGGTGGTGGTGGAGGAAGAGGAATACGTGATGGTGTTGGTGGTGGTTGTGGAAGAGGTGGTGGTGGAGGAGGAGTAGGCGAAGGTGTAGGAGGAGTAGGTGAAGGTGAAGGTGGAGGAGGTGGTGGAGGAGGAGGTGGTGGTGGAGGAGGAAGAGGTGGTGGTGGTGGTGGAGGAAGAGGAATACGTGATGGTGTTGGTGGTGGTGGAAGAGGTGGTGTGGAGGAGGAGTAGGTGAAGGTGGAGGAGGAGGTTAAGGTGGAGGAGGAGGAGGTGGTGGTGGAGGAGGTGAAGGTGGAGGAGGGAGAGGTGGTGGTGGTGAAGGTGGAGGAGGAGGAAGAGGTGGTGGTGGTAGAGGAGGAGGAAGAGGTGGTGGTGGTGGGGGTGGTTGAGGAGGAGAAAGAGGAAGATGTGGTGGTGGAGAAGGAGGAAGAGGTGGTGGTGGAGGAGGAGGAGGTGGTGAAGGTAGTGAGGAGGAGGTGGTTTAGGAGTAGGTTGTGGAGATGGAAGAGGGGGTGAAGGTGGAGGAGGAAGAGGTGGTGGTGGTAGAGGAGGAGGAATAGGTGGTGGTGAAGGTGGAGGAGGAGTATGAGGTGGTGGTGGTGGTGGAGGACGAGGAAGATGTGGTGGAGGAGGTGGTGATGTTGGTGGTTGAGGAGGAGCTGGTGGTGGAGGAGGAGGAGGAGGAGGTGAAGATGGAGGAGGAGGAGTTGGTGGAGGAGGTGGTGGAGGAGGAGGAGGTGGGGTGGAAGTGGTGGTGAAGGTGGAGGAGGATGAAGAGGTGGTGGTAGAGGGTGAGGAGGTGGTGGTGGTGGAGGAGGCTGAGGAGGAGGTGGTGGAGGTGGTGGTGGAGGACGAAGAGGTGGTGGTGGAGGAGGAAGAGGTGGTGGTGGAGGAGGAGGAAGTGGTGGAGGAGGAGGAGTTGGTGGAGGAGGTGGTGGAGGAGGAGGAGTTGGTGGAGGATGAGGAGGTGGAGGTGGGGGTGGTAGTGGTGGTGAAGGTGGAGGAGGAGTAAGAGGAGGTGGTTGTGTGTGGGGTGGAACTGGTGGTGAAGGTGGAGGAGGATGAAGAGGTGGTGGTGGGTGAGGAGGTGGTGGTGGTGGAGGAGGCTGAGGAGGAGGTGGTGGAGGTGGTGGTGGAGGACGAAGAGGTGGTGTTGGAGGAGGAAGAGGTGGTGGTGGAGGAGGAGGTGGTGGTGAAGGTGGAGGAGGAGATGGTGGTGGAGGAGGTGGAGGAGGAGGAGTTGGTGGAGGAGTTGGTGGAGGATGAGGAGGAGGAGGTGGGGGTGGAAGTGGTGGTGAAGGTGGAGGAGGAGTAAGAGGTGGTGGTTGTGTAGGAGGAAGAAGAGGTGGTGGTGGTGCAGGAGTAAGAGGTGGTGGAGGAGGAGGAGGTGGTGGAGGGTGAGGAGGAGGTGGTGGTGGAGGTTGCTGAGGAGGAGGTGGAGGAGGCTGAGGAGGAGGTGGTGGGGGAGGCTGAAGAGGAGGTGGTGGAGGTGGTGGTGGAGGAGGCTGAGGCTGAGGAGGAGGTGGTGGTGTTGGTACAGAAGGAGGGTTGCACCATGTCTAGACCGGACACGCGCGTGTGCGCCATTGTGCGCAAATTGATTTTGTCCCCCCACACCAAACGCGATCACAACACGCAGGTTGAAATATCAAAACAAACTCTGAACCAATTATATCATTTTGGCGACAGGTCGAAAAGCACTAAACTTTTATGGCAGTTTAGCTAGCTAGCTTGCTGTTGCTAGCTAATTTGTCCTGGGATGTAAATGTTGAGTTGTTATTTTACCTGAAGTGCACAAGGTACTCTACTCTGACAATTAATCAACACATAAAATGGTTAACCTTACAGGCTTTTTCTTCTTTGGACTTTGCATGGCGATTGGCATCTAACTTTCATAGTATTACCACGACCGACTGACCGACCTCTTCATCTTTCAATCACCCACATGGATATAACCAAGATGGCACGTGGGTATGTGCTTCTAAAAGCCAACGAGGAGATGATTGCTGTCCCCAGTCCACCTGGCCATGCTGCTGTTTCAGTTTCAACTGACCTGAGCCCTAGGACCATGCCCCAGGACTACCTGACATGATGACTCCTTGCTGTCCCCAGTCCACCTGGCCATGCTGCTGCTCCAGTTTCAACTTCCACCTGACTGTGCTGCTGCTCCAGTTTCAACTGTTCTGCCTTATTATTATTCGACCATGCTGGTCATTTATGAACATTTGAACATCTTGGCCATGTTCTGTTATAATCTCCACCCGGCACAGCCAGAAGACTGGCCACCCCACATAGCCTGGTTCCTCTCTAGGTTTCTTCCTAGGTTTTGGCCTTTCTAGGGTGTTTTTCCTAGCCACCGTGCTTCTACACCTGCATTGCTTGCTGTTTGGGGTTTTAGGCTGGGTTTCTGTACAGCACTTTGAGATATCAGCTGATATACGAAGGGCTATATAAATAAATTTGATTTGATTTGATTTTAGATGAGAGAGGCAGGACTTGCGTCACAAATAGAACTGACTTCTGTGTTAGCGTTTGGCAACGCAGACACTCGTTGGCGTGCGTGAGCAGTGTGGTCGGCATGTTAGTTATGACAACATGACGAC
>NC_088404.1:4812146-4843183 GCF_034236695.1 Oncorhynchus nerka
TCGCTCTCCCTCTCCCTCCCTCTCCCTCTCTCTCCCTCTCCCTGTCCCTCCCTGTCCCTCTCCCTCTCCCCCCCCCTCTCTCTCTCACCGGCCAAACACAGTAAGCTACTCTGCCTGCCTAGATGTCATACCAAGTTACCTGAATGAGATCAGGTCAGTTGTGCTGAACAGCCTGTGCTTGCTGTAAACCAGGAATTGGCACTATGACGCCTCATGATGAGTTCTGTTTTATTGTGGCTCCCACCCCTCATTAAAGTTACCAATCCCTGCTGTGAATCCCCCCCCCCCAATAGCATCCACCTTCTCCTCGCCCTGCTCCCCCCTCTCTGTCCAGGGGTGGTGAGGTGTTGCAGTCCATGACAGGAGAGTCCCTTGGGGAGGACGACTCGATGCAGGAGTTGTCGTCGTCCACCTCCTCGGTGCCATCCAACACTGTGGTCCTTGTTTAACCAAAAAACAGGAAGGGTAAGGTGAGTCTGTCTATACAGATAGCTAGCTATCTGTATAGAGCTTTGCTAGCCTGGACCCTTAATGTTCCAGGAACTTTGTCCAACCAACATTGACCAGCGAAAGTTGGTTAACGTTAGCTAGCTATCCCCCCATGCAAGTTGAAACTGTAAGGTGGGACGCGCATGCCCCGATGCTGCTACCTCTTGGGATGTTCAGGCTGTTCATGCTAGCTCCGGGAGTCTGTATTAGTTCTTCTGGTGGGTGGCGACGGAAAATATCCCTACCACAGTATAGCTGGCTTCACCAATTACAAACGTTTCCCATCAACAAAAGTATATGTATAATCTCTAGAAACTGTACTTACCAGATACAAAGTGAAATATGTCCCTCGCTATGAAATAAACGTCTGAATCAAACTTTTGTCTTGTTATTTTAGATTAGATATTTAGATATTTTAGCCCTAAAGAAACATGATGTGAAGTAAATGTAGTCTATTTCAGAAGAACAGAATAGCACACCTGTCCTTATGGTCCTGATCTGGCTATGCCATATGGCTGTGGGCTACACCAGTTCAGGCTCTGCCATATGGCTGTGGACTACACCAGTTCAGGCTCTGCCATATGGCTGTGGACTACACCAGTTCAGGCTCTGCCATATGGCTGTGGACTACACCAGTTCAGGCTCTGCCATATGGCTGTGGGCTACACCAGTTCAGGCTCTGCCATATGGCTGTGGACTACACCAGTTCAGGCTCTGCCATATGGCTGTGGACTACACCAGTTCAGGCTCTGCCACATGGCTGTGGGCTACACTAGTTCAGGCTCTGCCATATGGCTGTGGACTACACCAGTTCAGGCTCTGCCATATGGCTGTGGGCTACACCAGTTCAGGCTCTGCCATATGGCTGTGGACTACACCAGTTCAGGCTCTGCCATATGGCTGTGGGCTACACCAGTTCAGGCTCTGCCATATGGCTGTGGGCTACACCAGTTCAGGCTCTGCCATATGGCTGTGGGCTACACTAGTTCCTTAAGCAGATAAGATTTGCTTAGAATTCCGCTGCATTGTTTTTATGAAGTAGTATGAAGAATAAAATGAAACATTGCAGAATATTTACTGTTGTTTAAAACTTGTTATGGAAGCGCTTCCCCATTGGGAATCGAATTTTCTGAAATTTCAAGTGCACCACGCATAGTTTATGATAAAAATCAAAATGTCATAAAAATTGACATCCAATATACCAAATTAAAGCTACACTCGTTGTGAATCTATTCACCAAGTCAGATTTGTAAAATGCTTTTCGGGGAAAGCATGAGACGCTATTATCTGTACCATGCAACCTCACATAAATGCAACATCACAAAAACGACAGATTTTTCGTTAGCGCTCGCAAACGAAAAGGCTGAAATAAAATATAAAACATTCCTTACCTTTGACGAGCTTCATTCTTGGCACTCCTAGATGTCCCATAAACATCATTTAGGGTCTTTTTTCGATTAAATCGGTCCATATATAGCCTAGATATCGAGCTAGGAATACCTTGGAATTGGAGTAAAAAATTAGCATTTTATAACGTAACGTCATTTTTTAAAATGCCAAAAGTCAACGATAAACTTTCACAAAACACTTCGAAATACTTTTGTAATGCTACTTTAGGTATTAGTACATGTTAATAAGCGATAAAATACCTCAGGAGACGGTGTGAAATCGTTAGCTGGTCCGTGGAGAAAAACATGTTTGAAAATGGTCGCTCGAAAATCTGGGCGGTGGCAGTAGGAAAGTAGTTCTCTTGTTTGGGTTAGACCAAGAATCAATTGCGAAACTAATGACGTAACTCTAGACAGCATGGGGAAGCTGTAGCCAATGAGAACGCGGCTCTATTTAATTCTGTTCTCTGTAAACAATTGCCTGCGCGGAAGAATATATTTTTACACTTTCAGTGAACAGATTTTCATGACCTGACCTATTCGACCGAAACGCACGTTCTGTAAATGGCACAGGCGTGATTTAAACACTTTTGGAAAGGTCTGACTGTTTCCTTTCCACACAAACTAACCAAATGAACGTACCATATTCCTGGCATGAATAGCAGGGCGCTGAAATGTTGCGCAATTTTTTTTTAAAGACCGAAAATTCGCATGCTCCATAACAAGTTTTAAGTGACTCTAATGATGATTTGAAAAGAGTCGGATGCTAGGCATGATCTATGCTTTGTTTCTTGAGCAGGCTGCACACACTTCATCAGTCTCTCATTCACAATTTGACAAGCACTTGATAATATTCTCACCAGGCCTCGAATTTCCCGATGGCATCCCACTTGTCTGGTTGTAATGCCCCCTAAAAAACATGCCATTCCTTTTGTGGCCATAGTGGCCGTTGTGTCCTTGGGCTGAATATAATAACTATAATTCCCCTTATAAATCACCTCTCACTCACATGGCTCTCTCTGATATCTCAGTTCTTATTGGCCAACAGCCATCACATGATCCTTCTCACAGTCATCTCAGCTCTGAAGTAGGCTAACAAATGAGGACAGGTACATCGGGGACGCAACTGCGCATGTCCATCTAATCAAATTCTGAGGCAAATATTGAAGATGTTAGAAGACTGTCCACATTGACTTTTCGTCAGCCAACCAGATGAGTAATAGGCCTAACGAACAGAAACTCCACTAGCCTCTATAAATCTATTAACCCCCATAGTACAAAAGTTGACCTATTCTATTGTTCAACTTGTCCTTCTGTTCGAGAGAGAAATATTCCAAACATAGTCTGGGACAGATGTGGGATGTGATAGAGCCCAAATTAATCCAACCATAAAGCAGTAAGGCCGAGGCCTCCCGAGTGGCGCAGTGGTCCAAGGCACTGCATTGCAGTATTAGCTGCGTCACTACAGATCCTGGTTTGATCCCAGGCTGTTGCAGCCGGACGTGACCGGGAGACCTATGAGGCGGAGCACAATTGGCCCAGTGTCGTCCGGATCAGAGGAGGGATTGGCTGGTCGGGTTGGCCTTGTCCCATCACGCTCCAGTGACTCCTGGGGCTGGGCCGGCGCAGTGCACGCTGACACGGTCGCCAGGTGTATGGTGCTTCCTCCGATACATTGGTGCGGCTGGCTTCCTGGTTAAGCAAGCATTGTGTCAAGAAGCAGTGCGTCTTGGTTGAGTTGTGTTTTGGAGGACGCATGGCTCTTGATCTTCGCCTCTCCCGAGTCCGTATGGGAGTTGCAGCGAAGAGACAAGACTGTAACTACCAATTCGATATCACGAAATGCCATTTTGAAAAAAAATGTTTACGAAAATGTTCTACTAAACAAATTAGTGGTTGATTTAGAACCACAGAGAGTTAACAAAAGTCGCAAAAGAAAATAGGAGCTGCCTCCACTATTCCACCACCATTTCAACTTCAACATTTCAACATCATCTAATCATCTATGCTTTGTCTAATACAGTGACAACTAAAAGATACCAAAAACTATTTTTGTCCAATCACCGTAAGCTAAATATGCTGTGTGTGTGTGTGTGTGTGTGTGTGTGCGCGTGTGCGTGTGCCTGTGCGTGTGCCTGTGCGTGTGCGTGTGCATGTGCGTGTGTGTGTGTGTGTGTGTGTGCAAGTAGAAAAACATGTTGACTCACTCTACTTGCAGAGAAACACCAATGTTGCCGAAACGGTCTGTCATACAGTACATGCTTTTATTTGTCCTAGGCTAAAATGCTTGCTCGATAGCCTAACTTCCTTTCATGGGCAGTGATGAGCCAGCTAGTTAACATTAGTCTACAACATCTAGCTACATATTGAACTTCCATCCTCTCAGACCAGGGAACAACAACTGATTTTATGGTTGGATCAGAATCGTTGTTATAATCATTGATTGAAGTAAATAAATAAATAATAATAAATAGTCCAAAAAAAGTCCAAATTTCCATCTCCATTCATGGCTAATTTAGGAAAAGTCCGATTTTAGCTAATTAACCACCGGAGGACAACAACACAACGAGATGCAACAATTCAAGGTTTTTTTCTATCAATAATGATGTTTGGCTTTTGATGTGAAGCCAAATCCAACCTGGCTTCCCTTTTTTTGTCAGTGCACCAGGAACATCCACAGCTGATTTAGCTCAGTTTAGCTCAACGATGATGGACTGTATATATTTTTTAGAGGACAAACACTCCATGGCTTCCCTTGCATTCAATGCTATGAGTGGCAACAATGTCATACTCTTTCTGACTGGACAGCATCAGACGCTGCACATACTGAGACAGAGAGGCGCTGTTTTGTTCGCTGGTGAGATGCATTTAGCCTTGATGCGAATTTAAGGAAATGTATGAAACACAACGGGATGAAAGATAAATGATTGTGATGTTTTTTTCTTCTTTTGTTGGTACATTTTTTGGGGTAGCCTGAATACACGCCACTGTTGAGGAGGGGGAGGTGGGGTGGAGGGAGGGATGGGTGAAGGTGAAGGTGAAGGTGGAGAGAGGGGGGAATGGGTAAAGGTGGAGGGAGGGGGGGTGAGTGAAGGTGGAGGGAGGGAGGTGGCGAATGGGTGAAGGTGGAGGGGGGGGGATGGGTGAAGGTAGAGGGAGGGGGTGGGGATGGGTGAAGGTGGAGGGAGGGGGTGGGCATGGGTGAAGGTGAAGGTGGGAGAGGGGGAGGGGGTGGTGAAGGTGGAGGGAGGGAGGGGGGATGGGTGAAGGTGGAGGGAGGGGGTGGGGATGGGTGAAGGCGTAAGGAGGGGGGATGGATGGATGGAGGTGAATCAAAATCAATCAAATCAAATGTATTTATAAAGCCCTTCTTTCATCAGCTGATGTCTCAATGTGCTGTACAGAAACCCAACCTAAAACCCCAAACAGCGAGCAATGCAGGTGTAGAAGCACGGTGGCTAGGAAAAACTCCCTAGAAAGGCAAACACCTAGGAAGAAACCTAGAGAGGAACCAGGCTATGAGGGGTGGCCAGTCCTCTTCTGGCTGTGCCGGGTGGAGATTATAACAGAACATGGCCAAGATGTTCAAATGTTCATAAATGACCAGCATGTTCAAATAATAATAATCACAGTAGCTGTCGAGGGTGCAACAAGTCAGCACCTCAGGAGTAAATGTCAGTTGGCTTTTCATAGCCGATCATTCAGAGTATCTCTACCGCTCCTGCTGTCTCTAGAGAGTTGAAAACAGCAGGTCTGGGACATGTAGCATGTCCGGTGAACAGGTCAGGGTTCCATAGCCGCAGGCAGAACAACTGAAACTGGAGCAGCACCACGGCCAGTTGGACTGGGGACAGCAAGGAGTCATCATGCCAGGTAGTCCTGAGGCATGGTCCTAGGGCTCAGGTCCTCCGAGAGAGAGAGAGAGAGAGAGAGAGAGAGAGAGAGAGAGAGAGAGAGAATTAGAGAGAGCATACTTAAATTCACACAGAACACCGGATAAAACAGGAGAAATACTCCAGATATAACAGACTAATCCTAGACCCCCAAACACATAAACTACTGCAGCATAAATACTGGAGGCTGAGACAGGAGGGGTCAGGAGACACTGTGGCCCCATCTGATGATACCCCCGGACAGGGCCAAACAGGCAGGATATAATCCCACCCACTTTGCCAAAGCACAGCCCCCACACCACTAGAGGGTTTTCTTCAACCACCAACTTACCATCCTGAGACAGGACCGAGTATAGCCCATGAAGATCTCCGCCATGGCACAACCCAAGGGTGGGGCGCCAACCCAGACAGGAAGCCCACGTCAATAACTCAACCCACTCAAGTGATGCACCCCTCCTAGGGATGGAATGGAAGAGCACCAGTAAGGCAGTGACTCAGCCCCTGTAATAGGGTTAGAGGCAGAGAATCAGCAAGAGCGGTTCGTTGCTCCAGTGCCTTTCCGTTCACCTTCACACCCCTGGGCCAGACTACACTAAATCATATGACCTACTGAAGAGATGAGTCTTCAGTAAAGAATGAAAGGTTGAGACCGAGTTTGCGTCTCTCACATGGGTAGGCAGACCATACCATACAAATGGAGCTCTATAGAAGAAAGCCCTGCCTCCAGCTGTTTGCTTAGAAATTCTAGGGACAATAAGGAGGCCTGCGTCTTGTGACCGTAGCGTACGTGTAGGTATGTACGGCAGGACCAAATCGGAAAGATAGGTAGGAGCAAGCCCATTTAATGCTTTGTAGGTTAGCAGTAAAACCTTGAAATCAGCCCTTGCCTTAACAGGAAGCCAGTGTAGGGAGGCTAGCACTGGAATAATATGATCGATTTTGGGGGTTTTAGTCAGGATTCTAGCAGTCGTATTTAGCACTAACTGAAGTTTATTTAGTGCTTTATCCGGAAAGTAGAGCATTGCAGTAGTCTAACCTAGAAGTAACAAAAGCATGGATACATTTTTCTGCATCATTTTTGGACAGAAAGTTTCTGATTTTTGCAATATTACGTAGATGGAAAAAAGCTGTCCTTGGAACAGTCTTGATATGGTCGTCAAAAGAGAGATTAGGGTCCCGAGTAACGCCGAGGTCCTTCACAGTTTTATTTTCAACTTTCACAGCGACAAACTGATATCTTTCCGACAGATAAGATCTAAACCAGGCCAGAACTTGTCCATTTAGACCAATTTGGGTTTCCAATCTCTCCAAAAGAATGTGGTGATCGATGGTATCAAAAGCAGCACTAAGGTCTAGAAGCACGAGGACAGATGCAGATCCTCGGTCTGACGCCATTAAAAGGTGATTTACCACCTTAAAACCTCTCTTGGGCAGGGGAAAGTATTTTCACCTCCGGATGAAAAGCGCGTCCAAATTAAACTGCCTGCTACTCAGGCCCGTAAGCTAGGATATGCATGTAATTAGTAGTGTTGGATAGAAAACACTCTAAAGTTTCCAAAACTGTTAAAATAATGCATATGAGTATAACAGAACTGGTATGGCAGGTGAAAACCTGAGGAAAATCCAACCAGGAAGTACTATTATTTTGAATGGCTGTTTTTCCATTGAAAGCCTATCCACCATACAAAGGTGCATGAGCTCTTATGGCTTCCTCTACATGTGGCCAGTCTTTAGGCATTGTTTCAGGCTTTTACTCTGAAAAATGAGGGAGATACTGTCAGCGTCAGTGGTGTGTAGGTGAGGAGTCAAGCGCAAGAAACAGAACCTAGTAAAAATAACGTACTTTACTCTGGGAAAATAAACAGTACAATAAATCCATGAAGGCGTAACAAACACTAACACGCAAAACTAACACATAACAGGAACAATCACGCACAACACATAATGAGAACCAGAGGGTTAAATAGGGAAATAATAATAACTTAATGGGAACCAGGTGTAGAATCAAGACATAACAAATGGAAAACAGAAACATGGATCGGTGGCAGCTAGAAAGCCGGTGACGATGAAATAAACGCCGCCCGAACAAGGAGAGGCACCAACTTCGGCGGATGTCGTGACAGATACGTTCAATGAGTGGACAGTGGAAATTTCCAGACATCAGCCAAGCACCTGATCGGAGTGCACCTTTTGTTTCTCCTTTTCAATTGACAAAGCTTTTGTCCGGATGAAATATTATTTATTATTTATGACAAAAACAACTGGAGGATTGATTTTAAACATTGTTTGGCATGTTTCTACAAACTTTTATTGTACTTAAAAAAAACTTTTGTCTGGACTTAGAGCTTGCGCCTTGTGCATTTGGATTACTGGACAAAACACGTGAACAAAAAGGAGGTTTTTGGTCATAAAAAGGGACATTATCGAACAAAACTAACATTTATTGTCTAACATGGAGACCTGGGAGTGCCACCAGATGAAGATCATCAAAGGTAAGTGATTCATTTTAATGCTATTTCTGACTTTTGTGACACCTCTCCTTGGTTGGAAAATGGCTGTATGGGTTTCTGTGGCTAGGCGCTGACCTAACATGATTGCAAAGTGTGCTTTCGCCGTAAAGCCTTTTTGAAATCTGACACAGTTAATGCATTAAGGAGAATTTTATCTTTATTCGTATGTTTAACACTTGTATCTTTTATCAATGTTTATGATTAGTATTTCTGTAGTTTGATGTGTCTCTCTACACTTTAACCGAATGTTTGTTTGAGACAATGCATTTATTTCCACCTTCACCTTCACCCACCCCCCTCCCTCCACCTTCACCCATCCCCACTCCCTCCCTCCATATTCACCCATCATCCCTTCACTTTATCGAACAAAACACACATTTATTGTGTAACATGAAGTCCTGTGAGTGCCATCTGATGAATATCATCAAAGGTCAGTGATTAATTGAATCACTATTTCTGACTTTGTGAGTCCTCTCCTTGGCTGGAAAATGTCTGTTTGGTTTTCTGTGACTAGGCTACTGATCTAACGTAATCGTTTGGTGTGCTTTTGCCGTAAAGCCTATTTGAAATCAGACACTGTGGTTGGATTTACAAGAAGTGTATCTTTAAAATGGTGTATAATACTTTAATTATGGGATTTTTGTTGTTTTGAATTTGGCGCCCTGCAATTTCACTGGCTGGTGTCGAGGTGGGACACTAGCGTCCCACTTGTACCAGAGAGGTTAACACATCTCAGTGCTACGATGGGGTCTAAAAGTGGGCTGATGCATTTCTTATATTAAAAGGTCATTTACCACCTTCAGGAGTGCAGTCTCAGTGCTATGATGGGGTCTAAAACCAGACTGAAGCATTTCGTATACATCGTTTGTCTTCAGGAAGGCAGTGAGTTGCTGTGCAACAGATTTTAAAAAATGTTTTGAAAGGAATGTAAGATTCGATATAGGCCGATTGTTTTTAATTTTTTTCTGGGTCAAGGTTTGGCTTTTTCAAGAGAGGCTTTATTACTGCCACTTTTAGTGAGTTTGGTACACATCCGCTGGATAGAGAGCCGTTTGTTATGTTCAACATAGGAGGGCCAAGCACAGGAAGCAGCTCTTTCAGTAATTTAGTTGGAATAGGATCCGGTATGCAGCTTGAAGGTTTAGAGGCCATGATTATTTTCATCATTGCGTCAAGAGATATAGTACTAAAACACTTGAGTGTCTCCCTTGATCCTAGGTCCTGGCAGAGTTGTGCAGACTCAGGACAACTGAGCTTTGGAGGAATACGCAGATTTAAATAGGAGTCTGTAATTTGCTTTCTAATGATCATGATCTTTTCCTCAAAGGAGTTGCTGAATTTATCACTGCTTAAGTGAAAGCCATCCTCTCTTGGGGAAAGCTGCTTTCTAGTTAGCTTTGCGACAGTATCCATTTTTATTCTCGGATTGTTCTTATTTTCCTCAATTAAGTTGGAAAAATACGATGATCGAGCAGCAGTGAGGGCTCTTCGATATTGCACGGTACTGTCTTTCCAAGCTAGTCGGAAGACTTCAAGTTTGGTGTGGCGCCATTTCCGTTCCAATTTTCTGGAAGCTTGCTTCAGAGCTTGGGTATTTTCTGTATACCAGGGAGCCAGTTTCTTATGACAAATGTTTTTAGTTTTTAGGGGTGCAACTGCATCTAGGGTATTGCGCAAGGTTAAATGGAGTTCCTCACTTAGGTGGTTAACTAATTTTGTCCTCTGACGTCCTTGGGTAGGCAGAGGGAGTCTGGAACTGCATCAATGAATCTTTGGGTTGTCTGGGAATTTATAGCACGACTTTTGATGCTCCTTGGTTGGGGTCTGAGCAGATTATTTGTTGCGATTGCAAAGGTAATAAAATGGTGGTCCGATAGTCCAGGTTTATGAGGAAAAACATTAAGATCCACAACATTTATTCCATGGGACAAAACTAGGTCTAGAGTATGACTGTGGTAGTGAGTAGGTCCAGAGACATGTTGGACAAAACCCACTGAGTTGATGATGGCTCCGAAAGCCTTTTGGAGTGGGTTTGTGGTTTTTTCCATGTGAAAATTAAAGTCACCAAAAATTTGAATATTATCTGCTATGACTACAAGGTCCGTTAGAAATTTGGGGAACTCAGTGAGGAACGCTGTATATGGCCCATGAGGCCTGTAAACAGTAGCTATAAAAAGTGATTGAGTAGGCTGCATAGATTTCATGACTAGAAGCTCAAAAGATTTCTTTTGTAAATTGAAATTTGCTATCATAAATGTTAGCAACACCTCCGCCATTGGGGGTTGCGCGGGGGATATGGTCACTAGTGTAACCAGGAGGTGAGGCCTCATTTAACACAGTAAATTCATCGGGCTTAAGCCATGTTTCAGTCAGGCCAATCACATCAAGATTATGATCAGTGATTAGTTCATTGACTATAACTGCCTTTGAAGTGAGGGATCTAACATTATGTAGCCCTATTTCGAGATGTGAGATATCACAATCACTTTCAATAATGGCAGGAATGGAGGAGGTCTTTATTCCAGTGAGATTGCTAAGGCGAACACCACCATGTTTAGTTTTGCCCAACCTAGGTCGAGGCACAGACACGGTCTCAATGGGGATAGCTGAGCTGACTACACTGACTGTGCTAACAGCCTTTTGCCTGCCCTGCACCCTATTTCATTGTGGAGCTAGGGAAGTTAGAGCCCTGTCTATGTTGGTAGATAAGATGAGGGCACCCCTCCAGCTAGGATGGAGTCCGTCACTCCTCAACAGGCCAGGCTTGGTCCTGTTTGTGGGTGAGTCCCAGAAAACAGAAAACAGTTTTCAACCAGCGATTGAGTTGTAAGACTGCTGTTGAGCTCATCACTCCACCTAACTGGGAGGGGGCTAGAGACAATTACTCGATGCCGACACATCTTTCTAGCTGATTTACACACTGAAGCTATGTTGCCCTTGGTGACCTCTGACTGTTTCATCCTAACATCGTTGGTGCCAACGTGGATAACAATATCTCTATACTCTCTACACTCGCCAGTTTTAGCTTTAGCCAGCACCATCTTCAGATTAGCCTTAACGTCGGTAGCCCTGCCCCCTGGTAAACAGTGTATGCTGGATGATTCATTTTTAAGTCTAATACTGCGGGTAATGGAGTCGCCAATGACTAGGGTTTTCAATTTGACAGAACTAATGGTGGGATTCTTCTGCGTCTCAGACCCCGTAACGGGAGGGGTAGAGACAAGAGAAGGCTCGGCCTCTGACTCCGACTCGCTGCTTAATGGGGAAAACCGGTTGAAAGTTTCTGTCGAGTGAATGAGAACACCAGTTGAACATTCCTACAGCATTTCCCTCCAGAAGCCATGAGAAAGTTGTCCGGCTGTGGAGACCATGCGAGGGGATTTATACTAACGTTACTATCTGTACTTACTGGTGGCACAGACGCTGTTTCATCCTTTCCTACACTGATATTACCCTTGCCTAACGGTTGCGTCTGAAGCTGGGCTTGCAGCACAGCTATCCTCGCCGTAAGGCGATCGTTCTCCTGTATGTTATGAGTACAGCGACTGTAATTAGAAGGCATCATGTTAATGTTACTACTTAGCTTCGGCTGTTGGAGGTCCTGACAAACCATGTCCAGATAAAGCGTCCGGAGTGGAAAAGTTGAATGAGGTAAAAACTAAAAATATAAACGATAATTAAAAAGTAAAAACCGTAAGGTTGGCCACAAAAACACACAGCAGCACGTAAACAAGTCTGCAGGTTGTGACCGGAAATGACAGGGTCCTGAAAAAGGGATGGAGGTGGAGGGAGGTGGGGATGGGTGAAGGTGGAGGTGGAGGTGGAGGTGGAGGGAGGTGGGGATGGGTGGAGGTGGAGGGAGGTGGGGATGGGTGAAGGTGGAGGTGGAGGTGGAGGGAGGTGGGGATGGGTGAAGGTGGAGGTGGAGGGAGGTGGGGATGGGTGAAGGGGGAGGTGGAGGGAGGTGGGGATGGGTGAAGGTAGAGGTGGAGGTGGAGGGAGGTGGGGATCGGTGAAGATGGAGGGAGGGAGTGGGGATGGGTGAAGGTAGAGGGAGGGGGGTGAGTGAAGGTGGAGGGAGCGAGGTGGTGATGGGTAAGGACATGGCCAGGTATACAGTTTAGCTGAGGGGAGTGGTTAGACACATGAACTCAACTTGAACAGTATAATGATATCTGTATTTGTCCTTGGAGGGGTTTTTCTGGAGAAGCAACATATCTGACAACAGGCCAGCTTTCACTCTGTTGTCTTTTGGTGTAGTGGACCAGGGACAGAAGTTTACGTTCCTGTTTTGCTGCCAGGATCTGTGTCCAGAACTCCCTTAGAGACCAGTTCTTCTGAATTCCAGTCAGGCTTCTCATAATATATGCATAGGGAGATTGGGTATAAACGGTACCGATTCAAACATTGTTTGTCTTGTTGTTTGACAAGTGAGTATCATAGAGATGGAGGGTAAACATTGAGACAAGTGCATCCTGGTTTAACACAAACAGGTGTCAATGTTGAGCAATTCCAAAAGTACAACATCCTTATGTCGTGTGGATTATACCTAGATTCATCTTTCCTCTTGATTGATTCTATTCCCACGAATACATTGCCTGAAACGTCTGTACAGCCTCCGTACCTGCCGTTGACCTTACCCTCCCGTGTCGCTCATGACAACTTTGTCACAACACTACACCTACAGTACAGACCATTGTTCAATCACAACTCTCAGAGGGCTTTGGGTTAAATGAGGAAGACACATGTCTGTTAAATGCATTCAGTTGTACAACTGACTAGGTATCTCCTTTCCCTTTCCCCTTGTACCTACAATACAGACCATTCTTCAATCACAAGTCAAGCTACATCTAAAAACTGCAAATCAGCTACAGTGCCAAGTTTGATCAGAATATGTGGTATACATTTTTATTTGAAGGGTACTTACATAAGGACTTCATAACACATTTATAACCCTTACATACATTCATAAGATGTGTGTCAACAATTACCATCTGGCGATTGTTGACATGAGAATTCAGGGAATGCTTATGCATTGCCTTTGAATGTGTCATGTATGAGGTTAGGATACCCTAAAAATAAACTGGAAGTTGACACACCCTGACCATAGTTTGCTTTGTATGTTTCTATGTTTTGTTTTGGTCAGGTGTGATCTGAGTGGGCATTCTATGTTACATGTCTAGTTTGTCTATTTCTATGTTTGGCCTGATATGGTTCTCAATCAGAGGCAGGTGTTAGTCATTGTCTCTGATTGGGAACCATATTTAGGTAGCCTGTTTGGTGTTGGGTTTTGTGGATGATTGTTCCTGTCTCTGTGTTTGCACCAGATAGGACTGTTTTGGGTTTTCACGTTTCTTGTTTTTGTTAGTTTGTTCATGTGAAGTAGTTTATTAAACATGAATCAAAATAACCACGCTGCGATTTGGTCCGCCTCTCCTTCAAGTCAAGAAAACCGTTACAGAGTCACCCACCACAACAGGACCAAGCGGCGTGGTAACGGGCAGCAGCAGGAGAAGTGGCAGCAGGAGCAGCGCGAGGAGGAATGGACATGGGACGAATTGGACGGAAAAGGACCCTGGCACAGCCTGGAGAGTATAGCCGCCCCAAAGAAGAGCTGGAGGCGACGAAGGCAGAGAGGCGCTGGTATGAGGAGGCAGCACGGCGGCGTGGATGGAAGCCCGAGAGTCAGCCCCAAACATTTCTTGGGGGGGCACACAGGAAGTGTGGCGAAGCCAGGTAGGAGACCTGCGCCAACTTCCTGTGCTTACCGGGGTGCGAGAGAGACCGGGCAGGCACCGTGTTATGCGGTGGAGCGCACGGTGTCCCCAGTGCGGGTGCATAGCCCGGTGCGGTGTATACCAGCTCCGCGTATCGGCCGGGCTAGAGTGAGCATCGAGCCAAATGCCATGAAGCCGGCTTACATGGCACCAGCCTTGCGCTCGGTGTCCCCGGTGTCCCCGGTTCGACCGGGACCATTCAACCGGGTAAGGTTGGGCAGGCTCGGTGTTCAAGAGCTCCAGTGCGCCTGCACGGTCCGGTCTATCCGGTACCACCTCCACGCACCAGCCCTCCGGTGGCAGCCCCCCGCACCAGGCTGTCTCTCCGTCTCATCCCTACAGAGTCTCCCGCCTGTCCAGTGCTGCCGGAGCCTTCCTCCTCTCCAGCGCTGCCGGAGTCTCCCGCCAGTCCAGCGCTGCCAGAGCCTTCCTCTCCAGGGTTGCCGGAGCTTACCGTCTGCCCAGCGCCGCCTGAGCCACCCGTCTGCCCAGCGCCGCCAGTGCCGCCAGTCTGCCCAGCGTCGCCAGTGCCGCCAGTCTGCAAGGAGCCGCCAGTTCCGCCAGTCTGCCCAGCGCCGCCAGTGCCGCCAG
Organism: Oncorhynchus nerka; assembly: GCF_034236695.1. Taxonomy (NCBI): domain Eukaryota; kingdom Metazoa; phylum Chordata; class Actinopteri; order Salmoniformes; family Salmonidae; genus Oncorhynchus; species Oncorhynchus nerka. Next base: position 4,826,795 of record NC_088404.1, read on the forward strand.
TCTGCCCAGCGCCGCCAGGCTGCAAGAAGCCGCCAGTGCTGCCAGTCTGCAAGGAGCCGCCAGTGCCGCCAGTCTGCAAGGAGCCGCCAGTGCTGCCAGTCTGCAAGGAGCCGCCAGTGCCGCCAGTCTGCAAGGAGCCGCCAGTGCCGCCAGTCAGCCAGGGGCCGCCAGTTCCGCCAGTCAGCCAGGGGCAGCCAGTGCCGCCAGTCAGCCAGGTGCCGCCGGTGCCGGCAGTCAGCCAGGGGCCGCCAGTGCCCCTCAGCCCAGAGGCTCCAGAGCCCCTCAGCCCAGAGGCGCCAGAGCCCCTCAGCCCATAGGCGCCAGAGCCCCTCAGTCCAGAGGCGCCAGAGCCCCCGCCCCTCTGTCCCGAGTTGCCCCTCTGTCCCGAGCTGCCGCCCCTCTGTCCCGAGCTGCCCCTCTATCTAGTGGGGTCATTTAGTAGGGTCGCCGTGGTTAGGAGGCCACGGAAGCGGACAATGGGGAGGACTAAGACTATGGTGAAGTGGGGGCCACGTCCAGCACCAGAGCCGCCACCGCGGACAGATGCCCACCCAGACCCTCCCCAATAGGTTCAGGTTTTGCGGCCGGAGTCTGCACCTTGGGGGAGGGGTACTGTCACACCCTGACCATAGTTTTCTTTGTATGTTTCTATGTTTTGTTTGGTCAGGATGTGATCTGAGTGGGCATTCTATGTTACATGTCTAGTTTGTCTATTTCTGTTTGGCCTGATATGGTTCTCAATCAGAGGCAGGTGTTAGTCATTGTCTCTGATTGGGAACCATATTTAGGTAGCCTGTTTGGTGTTGGGTTTTGTGGGTGATTGTTCCTGTCTCTGTGTTTGCACCAGATAGGACTGTTTTGGGTTTTCACGTTTCTTGTTTTTGTTAGTTTGTTCATGTGAAGTGCTTTATTAAACATGAATCAAAATAACCACGCTGCGATTTGGTCCGCCTCTCCTTCAAGTCAAGAAAACCGTTACAGTAGTTAAGATTCTGAGAAGAAAAGTGACAAAAGATCAGCCAGAATAAGACAGAATAAAAACATACAGTAACCTATCGAACCCACAGTACAATGTGTCTGGGTGCCAGTCTGATGCTATATGGCCCATATAACTTCTAATGAAATTGTCATGTTTGGGCATGACAATGAGTGAGAAGGAGTTGACAAGACAGCAGAAACAGACTGGCACCCAGGCTGGAAAGTTTCTGAAAGTCTTTGGAACATGGGCAAGACCAGGATTTAAGTTGTGTAGCGAGAATGGTGCTGGAATTCATTTGAGATGTTCCTGACCTAGTCTGCTTTTAACTGGGTTTTTTTTTGGCGCCGTTCTTAACTTTTTTTTTTCATAACCCTATGACCGAAAAGAGCTTCTGCAAATCAGATCAGAACGACCATTTAACCTCGATTTGGATGAAGATTTCTACTTCAAGGAGCAGGACATACTGCTGAGGCCGGGGCCAGGCCCTAATCCCAGAATCCCAGAAAATAAAGAGACGGGGATATAGAGACTGACGTGGAGGCGCCCTGATGGAACTATGGAGATGCTGATATAGAGACTGACGTGGAGGTGCCCTGATGGAACTATGGAGACGCTGATATAGAGACTGACGTGGAGGCGCCCTGATTAAACTATGGAGACGCTGATATAGAGACTGATGTGGAGGTGCCGTGATGAAACTATGGAGACTCTGATATAGAGACTGATGTGGAGGTGCCCTGATGGAACTATGGAGACGCTGATATAGAGGCTGATGTGGACCTGCCCTGATGGAACTATGGAGACGCTGATATAGAGGCTGATGTGGAGGTGCCCTGATGGAAATATGGAGACGCTGATATAGAGACTGATGTGGAGGTGCCCTGATGGAACTATGGAGATGTTGATATAGAGGCTGATGTGGACCTGCCCTGATGGAACTATGGAGACGCTGATATAGAGACTGATGTGGAGGCGCCCTGATGGAACTATGGAGACGCTGATATAGAGGCTGATGTGGAGGCGCCGCGATGAAACTATGGAGACGAGTAAATAAACCGCCTATACACTCTGTTCTATTGGCAAATGTGCTATCACTGGAGAACAAACTGGACCTGCTCCATTCAAGACTAGCCTATCAACGGGTCCTGAAGAACTGTAATATCCTATGTTTCTCGGAGACTTAGCTAACAAGGATATGGATAATATTCTAGCTGGTTTTTCTATGCGTTGGCAGGACAGAACAGTAGCGTCGGGTAAGTATCAAGAGGGGAGATGTGTATCTCTTTGTCAACAACCACTGGTGCACGGTTTCTAATGTTATTAAGGAAGTCTGGAGGTTCTGCTCGCCAGAGTTAGAATACCTCATGATAAGCTGTAGACCATACTATTATTTTTCATAGCTGTTTATTTACCACCACTTACCGATGCTTGCACTTAGACCGCACTCAACAAGCTGTTTAGGGCCAGCGAGGGTAGCGTGTGTGATCACGCTCTCCGTAGCTGATGTGAGTAATACCTTTAAACAAGTTCAAATTCACACAGATTACCAGGACGCTTACTCTGAGCATGTGCTGAACAGCTGGCAAATGCCTTCACTGACATTTTCAACCTCTCCCTGACCCAGTCTGTAATACCTACATGTTTCAAGCAGACCACCATAGTCCCTGTGCTCAAGAACGCCAAGGTAACCCGTGCCAAAGAACGCCAAGGTATCCTGTGCCAAAGAACGCCAAGGTATCCTGTGCTCAAGAACGCCAAGGTAACCTGTGCTCAAGAACGCCAAGGTAACCTGTGCCCAAGAACGCCAAGGTAACCTGTGCTCAAGAACGCCAAGGTAACCTGTGCCCAAGAACGCCAAGGTAACCTGTGCTCAAGAATACCAAGGTAACCTGTGCCCTAGAACGCCAAGGTAACCTGTGCTCAAGAACGCCAAGGTAACCTGTGCTCAAGAACGCCAAGGTAACCTGTGCCCAAGAACGCCAAGGTAACCTGTGCTCAAGAACGCCAAGGTAACCTGTGCCCAAGAACGCCAAGGTAACCTGTGCCCAAGAACGCCAAGGTAACCTGTGCCCAAGAACGCCAAGGTAACCTGTGCTCAAGAACGCCAAGGTAACCTGTGCCCAAGAACGCCAAGGTAACCTGTGCTCAGGAACACCAAGGTAACCTGTGCCCAAGAACGCCAAGGTAACCTGTGCTCAAGAATGCCAAGGTAACCTGTGCCCAAGAACGCCAAGGTAACCTGTGCTCAAGAACGCCAAGGTAACCTGTGCCCAAGAACGCCAAGGTAACTTGTGCCCAAGAACGCCAAGGTAACCTGTGCCCAACAACGCCAAGGTAACCTGTGCCCAAGAACGCCAAGGTATCCTGTGCCCAAGAACGCCAAGGTAACCTGTGCCCAAGAACGCCAAGGTAACCTGTGCCCAAGAACGCCAAGGTAACCTGTGCCCAAGAACGCCAAGGTAACCTGTGCCCAAGAACGCCAAGGTAACCTGTGCCCAAGAACACCAAGGTAACCTGTGCCCAAGAACGCCAAGGTAACCTGTGCCCAAGAACGCCAAGGTAACCTGTGCCCAAGAACGCCAAGGTAACCTGTGCTCAAGAACGCCAAGGTAACCTGTGCTCAAGAACGCCAAGGTAACCTGTGCCCAAGAACGCCAAGGTAACCTGTGCTCAAGAATACCAAAGCTGTCATCAAGGCAAAAATCTAAAATAGATTTTGATTTGTTTAACACTTTCTTTTGGTTAATACGTGATTCTATGTGTTATTTCGTAGTTTTGATGTCTTCACTATTATTTTACAATGTAGAAAATAGTAAAAATCAAGAAAAACCCTTGAATGATTAGGTGTGTCCAAACCTTTGACTGCCACTGTATATACCCCAGAAATATATGGAGGATTGGAAATGATGCAGACAATTACGTTGATGGAAGGTACAATCTAACTGCAATATTAAAGCTGATCTATCCCCTTAAAAATAAAAATGGATTAATTCATGAATTAATTACAGTTTTTTACAATCACTTTGGCACGAATTTCGGAACCTTGATGTAATTTTTACAAACTCTAGACGCAAAACTCACAACCAATGATCAAAATGCACATTTATCAAAACTCAAAAACTTTTTCCAATTTCTTGGATACAATACACATAAAGCTAAGATAATTTGTTCATTGAACTAAAATCACCTGTTCAATATGACACAACTTGACATCAAAGTATTACCATTTCAAAATGAAATTCACACATTACATCTGAGATGACCGTCTATTCATTTCATTACAATGATCTAACTATCAATTGATACAACTGCTCAAAATGATAAGTAACTGTTGCATTACTCTTAATGCATATTTTTGGGGAAACTGACAAACAATATTCCATGTTTAGATCATGAAAGTTTCAGGATAACGAGATCCATTGACACCAATTACTGTGGACCATGAACCAATTGGACTACATTATGTATGGATGTAATATTTCATCATCATTCTTTATCAGACACTGTTTCTATGGTCCCATGTACCACTTTTCCAGACCATGTTTTCAGATTTGACAGATTTGATATTACTGTACACTCACCGGCCACTTTATTAGGGTCACCTATCTAGTACTGGGTAGGACCAGCATTTGTGGCCTTTCTGTTAGCTTGAATGAGTCTGGACATTCTCCTCTGACCTCTCTCATTAACCTCTTCAGTCGACCCTCTACTTTTTTGAACATTCTGTTAAAAATCGCGCAACATTTCAGCGCCCTGCTACTCATGCCAGGAATATAGTATATGCATTTGCTTAGTCTGTGTGGATAGAAAACACTCAGACGTTTAAAAAACTGGTTAAATCACTGCTGTGGCTTTACCAGAACGGCATTTACATCGAAAAGCACAGGAAAAACTGATCACTGAAAATGGGGAAAATATATCCATGCGCTACTTGAACCCATTGATAAACGTGAACCACAATGAATTGACTGAGGTTGCAGTACCTACAGCTTCCACAGGGTGTCTAGAGTCTTGTCATTTCCCTTCGAGTTTTTTCTTGGTCAAACAGATACAGGACACCGTATCTAATCCGGTCTAGGACCGGATATTTTCGTTGAGTTTCTAGCCGGACATTTTTCCAGACGGACAGCTAATGATCTTTACATCGCCTCCTGATGAATTTTATCGCTTATTAACGTTTACTAATACCTAAAGTTGCATTACAAACGTATTTCGAAGTGTTTTGTGAAAGTTTATCGTCGACTTTTTGAATTTTAAAAAATGACGTTACGTTTTGAAACAATGTTTTTTTCGTTTATCACACAGTCTACATATAACGATATCTAGGCTTTATATGGACCGATTTAATCGAAATAAAGACCCAAATAGTGTTTATGGGACATCTAGGAGTGCCAACAAAGAAGATGGTGAAAGGTAATGAATGTTTTCTATTTTATTGTGCGGTTTGTGTAACGCCGAAATGCTAATTATTTTGTTTACGTCCCCTGTGGGTCTTTTGGGGTGTTGCATGCTATCAGATAATAGCTTCTCATGCTTTCACGAAATCATTTTAAAAATCTGACTTGTTGCCTGGATTCACAACAGTGTAGCTTTAATTCGATACCCTGCATGTGTATTTTAATGAACTTTTGAGTTTTAACTAATACTATTAGCATTTAGCGTAGTGCATTTGCATTTCCAGAGCTCTAGTTGGGACGCAAGCGTCCCGAGTAGAAGCAACAGGTTAACAAGGTGATTTTGCCCACAGAACTGCCGCTCACAGAATGTGTTTTGTTTATCGCACCATTCTCTGTAAACTCTAGAGACTGTAGTGCGTACAAATCCCAGGAGGGCAGCTGTTTCTGAGATGCTGGAATCACCATGTGTGGCATTAACAATCATACCACGGTCAAAGTTGCTTAGATTACGCATCTTGCCCATTCTATTGGTAGGTCGAACAACAACTAAAGCTCTCTACTCCATATACTCTATATATTGAGTTGCAGGCAGCCACATGATTCGCTGTTCGAATATAAGCTTCCTTGAAAGGCTAAATCAGGTCTGTAGAGCTGATGGCGTGACCTATGTCATTGTGTGGGATAATATCAGGTTCCACCATGCTCAAATGGTGCAAGCATGGTTTCAGGCCCATCCACGATTTACCACCCTGTACTTACCCCCATACTCTCCTTTCCTAAATCCCAAATGAAGATTTTTTTCTCCACATGGAGGTGGAAGGTATATGATAGGTGCCCAAACAAGTCACCATTCTCCAGGCCATGGATAACGCATGCAATGACATCACGGCAGACCAACCGATTCACCCGAAGATTCTTCCCAAGATGTTTGGCTAATGAAAACATCCATTGTGATGTGGATGAGAACCTGTGGCCAAATCCACATGACAGGGTTGAGGGAAATATAGAAGTACAGTAATCAATCCTTTGTTTTGCTTTTTACAGTAAGCCAGGTGAGGAACACTGCAGTGAAGTTTTACAGTAAGCCAGGTGAGGAACACTGCAGTGATGTTTTACAGTAAGCCAGGTGAGGAACACTGCAGTGATGTTTTACAGTAAGCCAGGTGAGGAACACTGCAGTGATGTTTTACAGTAAGCCAGGTGAGGAACACTGCAGTGATGTTTTACAGTAAGCCAGGTGAGGAACACTGCAGTGATGTTTTACAGTAAGCCAGGTGAGGAACACTGCAGTGATGTTTTACAGTAAGCCAGGTGAGGAACACTGCAGTGATGTTTTTACAGTAAGCCAGGTGAGGAACACTGCAGTGATGTTTTACAGTAAGCCAGGTGAGGAACACTGCAGTGATGTTTTACAGTAAGCCAGGTGAGGAACATGGCAGTGATGTTTTACAGTAAGCCAGGTGAGGAACACTGCAGTGATGTTTTACAGTAAGCCAGGTGAGGAACACTGCAGTGATGTTTTACAGTAAGCCAGGTGAGGAACACTGCAGTGATGTTTTACAGTAAGCCAGGTGAGGAACACTGCAGTGATGTTTTACAGTAAGCCAGGTGAGGAACACCGCATTTGATGTTTTACTGTAGTTTTTTTCTTATTGTAGCTAATTATTTTTGATTTGATTCAAATAAACCTATGAGTGATTTCATCAATACATTTCAGATTTTGTTCAATGATTCCACTGTGTCTGTTGTATTCTCTCTACTAGTCCTTTTACAGTGATGTATATACGTGTAGTACCATAATGAAACATGTATCACATATTTTGTACTACAATATCTAATGATTGAACAAACAACTACGCAGTGAAACTACCGATATCTTGTGGGTGATCTAAATTAATGTTCCTATGGTATTTCATGATAAATTTGTTATATGAACCAATGATTCTGCAAGTGCAAGATTTCTTTAATTAAATATATGAATGCACAATGCAATGTTTTGAACATTGGACAGCCTGTGTTACAAGTGATGACCGTTTTGAGTTCTGTGTCTAGAGTTTTCAAAAATGTCCACAAGGTTCTGAAATTAGTGCCAAAGGGATTGTAAAAAAACGATTAAAAAAAACAGGACCCTGAACAGCTTCTACCCCCAAGCCATAAGACTGTTAAATAGTTAAATTGTTAATCAAATAGCTACCCAAACTATCTGCATTGATCCTTTTTTAACTAACATTTTTGACTCATCACACACAGAGCATTATGAGAGTATTCAGGACCCCTTTCCTTTTACCACATGTTGTTACGTTACAGCCTCTAAAATGGATTAAATAGATTGTTTTCCTTTTCAATCTGCACACAATAACCCAGACTGACAATGCGAGTAATCAGGGGCCTTTGGTCAAGAACCGATGGTCACTCTGACATGTGTCTGTGTGTGTTTGTGTCTGTGTCTGTGTGTGTGTGTATTTGTGTGTGTGTTGTCTGTGTGTGTGTGTGTGTGTGTATGTGTGTGTCTGTGTCTGTGTCTGTGTGTGTGTGTCTGTGGGTGTGTGTTGTTTGTGTCTGTGTCTGTGGGTGGGTGTTGTTTGTGTCTGTGTCTGTGTGTCTGTGTCTGTGTCTGTGTGTGTGTCTGTGTGTGTGTTGTTTGTGTCTCTGTGTGTGTATGTATGTGTGTGTGTATGTGTGTGTGTGTGTGTGTGTCTGTGTTTGTGTGTGTGTGTTTCTGTGTCTGTGTCAAATTCTTATTTTCAATGACGGCCTAGGAACAGTGCGTTAACTGCCCTGTTCAGGGGCAGAACGACAGATTTGTACCTTGTCAGCTAGGGGGTTTGAACTTGCAACCTTCCGGTTACTAGTCCAACGCTCTAACCACGAGGCTACCCTGCCACTTTGGGGAGTGGGGGTCAACAGTCAATCACTCCCTCCAACAGAGAATAGGCCCCCTAAGGTCTATAAGTTCATTCCCAACAATGTCCCAGTTAGGTAACATAGGCTCATCTGAAAACTCTTTTCATGTCTTTAAAAATCTGTATGGTTTGTTTCCCCTTCGGCAACCCTTTACACATGGAGAATTTTGAAGGTGAGTTGCAATTACCCTCTAAAGAATGCTTGTCATATATACAATCGTATGAAAAAGTTTGGGCACCCCTGACAATTTCCATGATTTCCATTTATAAATAATTGGGTGTTTGGATCAGCAATTTGATTTTGATCTATCAAATAACTGATGGACACAGTAATATTTCAGTAGTGAAATAACGTTTATTGGATTAACAGAAAATGTGCAATATGCATCAAAACAAAATTAGACAGGTGCATAAATCTGGGTACCCCAATAGAAAAATCACGTCAATATTTAGTAGAGCCTCCTTTTGCTAAAATAACAGCCTCTAGACGCTTCCCATAGCCTCTAATGAGTGTCTGGATTCTGGATGAAGGTATTTTGGACCATTCGTCCTTACAAAACATCTCCAGTTTAGTTAGGTTTGATGTTTGCCGAGCATGGACAGCCCGCTTCATATCATCCCACAGATTCTCAATGATATTCAGGTCTGGGGATGGCCATTCCAGAACATTGTACTTGTTCCTCTGTATAAATGCCTGGGTAGATTTTGAGCAGTGTTTTGGGTCGTTGTCTTGTTGAAATATCCAGCCCCGGCGTAACTTCAACTTTGTGACTGATTCTTCAACATTATTCCCAAGAATCTGCTGATATTGAGTGGAATCCATGTGACCCTCAACTTGAACAAGATTCCCAGTACCGGCACTGGCCACACAGCCCTACAGCATGATGGAACTCCCACCAAATTGTACTGTGGGTAGCAAGTGTTTTTCTTGAACGCTGTGTTCTTTTGCCGCCATGCATAACGTCCCTTGTTATGACCAAATAACTCAATCTTTGTTTCATCAGTCCACAGCACCTTATTCCAAAATGAAGCTGGCTTGTCCAAATGCGTTTGTATACCTCAAGCGACTCTGTTTGTGGCGTGTGTGCAGAAAAGGCTTCTTCCGCATCACTCTCCCATACAGCTTCTCCTTGTGCAAAGTGTGCTGAATTGTTGAACGATGCACAGTGACACCATCTGCAGCAAGAAGATGTTATAGGTCTTTTGGAGGTGGTCTGTGTGAGCTGTTTCTGACTGTTCTCACCATCCTTCGCCTTTGCCTCTCCGATATTTTACTTGGACTGCCACTTCTGGCCTTAACAAGAACTGTGCCTGTGGTCTTCCATTTCCTCACTATGTTCCTCACAGTGGACACTGACAGCTTAAATCTCTGCGATAGCTTTTTGTAGCCTTCCTCTAAACCATAATGTTGAACAATCTTTGTTTTTGTTTTCAGGTCATTTGAGAGTTGTTTTGAGGACCCCATGTTGCCACTCTTCAGAGGAGAGCCAAAGAGAACAACAACTTGCAATTGGCCACCTTAATGGGGATTTCCATGTTTCCCAGAGACAAGATATCTTAAAGGGGTACACTCACATAAGTAGGGGGGCTTTCCAGGAGGGAGTAGAAAGGAGGGCTGTGAGGCATAGAGTTCTTAGTGTCTGGTACCCATGACCTATCAGTGTCCTGATATGGTATATGAATATCCATGGTATATGCTGAAAATGAAGAACCAGAGGCTTTATGGTCACCCCTTTAGTTGTTGAGCCATTCCTTTGGTATCGGGGCGTGGTTAACGTAACAGCCACGTAGTTAGTTTTTTTCAGGGATTGATCTTTCTGGGGGTTCCTTTGAATCATAATCCTTAGGATTCACATGTATCATGCACTGCCGTTGTTGGCTCTGTACAAAGAGCGTTCACTAACTCTAACATTTTCAATTCCATTAGATCTCAACTTTTAAAAGGAATAAGCGCAACCTAAAATCCCCAGTCAGGCCACCATCATGAATGTTTTGGTTGCGGGTTTCCTCGTTGCTGATATTGAACTCCACACATCCACATGGAAGTCCATTCTTTCTTTGTATTTTCACCCTATGAAATAATCTTCCTGAGGAGTCAGGGGCACCTTCCCAATGGGTCTCGTAGCCAGTGAACACGCTATACCCCTTTGTGATAACTCTCAGTTTGCGAAACACACGCCAGTCTTCAAGCCTGTAGTCCACTTCTAAAGCCTGGTCTGTATATTCTTCTCCTTCGGTTACGGTATAGTTTCTCTCTACAGGCCAGGTAATCAAACTGATACTCCCATTGCTGTCCATTAGACATCAACACTTGATCTTTCAACACAGTTGCGGGCGGTATTTGGGTTCTATACATATTTAGAAAAACATTTTTTGGCGCATCGTATATTGATGCTTTATACTCTTCCTTTTCTCAATGTATTAACCGGGGTCCTGCGTCCGTTGTTATGGTCATCAAGGGTGTGTCAGTGATCAAAAAATCTGTTACAACAGCCAGGCCCTAAGTTCACTACAACACATTCCACAGTTCAACGAGGTTACTACACATCAATCATCATGACAGCTTTTAGCATAAACAGATGCCCTATCAGGTTACATAAACACTCACTCGATAGCGTGAGAATGGAAGGACAGGATGTCCATATATGGGCGTAACCACTCACTCCATAGCGTGAGAATGGAAGGACAGGATGTACATAAAGGGGCATAAACACGTGACCCGTAAAATATCTCATCAATCACTTTTTTGACGTGTGCAGTCTACAATATTCTCTCTGTGTGTGTGTCTGTATGTGTCTGTGGGTGTGTTTGTCTGTGTGTGGCTGTGTGTGTTTGTGCTTCTGTGTGTGTTTCTGTGTGTGTCTGTGGGTATTTGTGTCTGTGTGTGTGTGTGTTTCTGTGTGTGTGTGTGTGTGTGTGTGTGTGTGTGTGTGTGTGTGTGTGGCTGTGTGTGTGTGTGTGTGTGTGGCTGTGTGTGTGTGTGTGTGTGTGTGTGTGTGTGTGTGTGTGTGTGTGTGTGTGTGTGTGTGTGTGTGTGTGTGTGTGTGTGTGTGTGTGTGAGTGTCTGTGTCTATTTGTGTCTGTGGGTGTGTGTTTGTCTGTGTGTGTGTGTGTGTCTGTGTGTTTGTGTGTGTCTGTGGAGTTTGTGTGTGTGTGTGTGTTTGTGTGTATGTGTGTGTCTGTGTGTGTGTGTGTGTGTGTGTGTGTGTGTGTGTGTGTGTGTGTGTGTGTGTGTGAGTGTCTGTGTATTTGTGTCTGTGTCTATTTGTGTCTGTGGGTGTGTGTTTGTCTGTGTGTGTGTGTGTCTGTGTGTTTGTGTGTGTCTGTGGGAGTTTGTGTGTGTGTGTGTGTGTGTTTGTGTGTATGTGTGTGTCTGTGTGTGTGTGTGTGTGTGTGTGTGTATGTGTGTGTCTGTGTGTGTGTGTGTGTGTGTGTGTGTGTGTGTGTGAGTGTCTGTGTATTTGTGTCTGTGTCTGTTTGGGTCTGTGTGTGTGTGTGTGTGTGTGTGTGTGTGTGTGTGTGTGTGTGTGTGTGTGTGTGTGTGTGAGAGTGTCTGTGTATTTGTGTCTGTGTCTATTTGTGTCTGTGGGTGTGTGTTTGTCTGTGTGTGCGTGTGTGTCTGTGTGTTTGTGTGTGTCTGTGGGAGTTTGTGTGTGTGTGTTTGTGTGTATGTGTGTGTGTGTGTGTGTGTGTGTGTGTGTGTGTGTGTGTGTGTGTGTGTGTGTGTGTGTGTGTTTCCAGCATGGAAATGCTTGTTCAGCTGGTAAAAAGTGTCACATACTGAAAAAGCTGCATACCAACATGGTCTCTTTTTTGCTTTCTTGAGTAAGAGAGGACTTTCTTAAAACAGCTCCAAAATGCAGATGTTTCAGCTCAGTGCTTTCTGTGGTGGTGGGGCAGCCAGAGGAAAATATGGAGCATAGGGGTTGGTAAAGATCTCTAGTTACGCCGTGATTGGCTAGGTGTTCTGTCACTCATGTGGACACTATGTAGCTAAATCTACAGTGAGAGCTCAAATAATTCAAGCCTGCTTGGGTGCTGCCATAGATTGACATTCAAGAAGGCTCAAGGTCATCGGCCACAGATAAAATTATGTCAAAACAATCAAATCAAGTTGTATTTGTCAAATGCCCCTAATACAACAGTTTTAGACCTTACAGTGAAACTGCCCTGAAAACCTTTTACGGCTCGGGGTTCTTCTAGCGTTTTACTAAAACAACATCCGGTGAATTTGCAGAGCGCCAAATTCAAATGACAGAAATCGTAATATTAAACATTTATGAAAATACAAGTGTCTTACATAATTTAAAAGCGTAACTTCTTGTTAATCCAACCGCATTGTCAGATTTCAAAAAAGGCTTTACGGCAAAAGCATGCCATGCGATTATCTGAGGACTGTGCCCCACATCAAAATACCTTTCCAAATCAGCATAAGCATCACAAAATCAGAAATAGCGATAAAATAAACCACTTACCTTTGAAGATCTTTCTCTGTTTGCAATCCCAAGGGTCCAGGCTACGTAATGAATGGTCATTTTGTTTGATAAAGTCCTTCCTTATATCCAAAAAAGTCAGTTTAGTTGACGCCATTGATTTCAGTAATCCTCTTGTTCAACATACATTCAAACGAATCAAAAAAATGACAGGTAATGTTCGTCCAAACAAGTCAAACTATGTTTCTAATCCTCAAGTGATCTAATATCTACATAAATAATATTAAAGACAGAGAATAGTATGTTCAATATTGAAGATAAATAACGAAGAGTGCGCACCTCATTCACTCGCGCAAGAAGACTACTTTTCTAATGAGGGTCACCTTGGAGAAACTACAACTGCTTGTTCGTTTTTCAAGGAACAAGCCTGAAACCCTTTGTAAAGACTGTTGACATCTCTGCAAAAAGGGGTCCTTTTTTTTGTTTATCCCATAGGCTAGCATTGAAATGGCCTTTAACCCCCCCCCAAAAGAAACATCTGGATGGATTGTCCTCGGATTTTGGCCTGCCATATCAGTTCTGTTATACTCACAGGCATGATTGTAACAGTTTTAGAAACTGCAGAGTGGTTCCTATCTAATGCTACTAATTATACGCATATCATAGCTTCTGGGCCTGAGTAACAAGCAGTTTAATTTGGGCATTCATCCGAACTTCCAAACACTGCCCCCTAGCCCTAAGAGGTTTTAACCAACAATGCAGTTTTAAGAAAATACCCCAAAAAAGTAAGGGATAAGAACAACAAATAATTAGAGAGCAGCAGTAAATAACAATAGTGTGTTTATATACAGGGTTACCGGTCAATTTGCGGTGACACGGTGTCGAGGTAATTAAGGCAATATGTACATTTAGGTAGAGTTATTAACATGCGGAATAAGCGTGATCAGAAAATGGCTGACTGCCAGACACCTGATAGATTCTGCTCTCATTCACTCCCACAACACCGTAGAAGTCTCATTCAAATTTTTATAGATGGTTGACATCTAGTGGAACCCCTAGGCAGTGCAACATAATTCATATCTCAAGGGGATTTCATTGGGGATTCTGGTGAATGCATACAAAGCTCAGATTTCTCACTTCCTGTTTTGATTTCTCCTCAGTATTTTGCCTGCCATATGAGTTCTGTTATACACATACATCATTCAAACCGTTTTAGAAACGGAAATGTTTCTGATTGAGAGGGGTTCAAATCCTTATTTCCCCCATTAAAATGCAATCAATTTATAACATTTTTGACATGCGTTTTTCTGGATTTTTTTATTGTTATTCTGTCTCTCACTGTTCAAATAAACCTATCATTACAATTATAGACTGATCATTTCTTTGCCAGTGGGAAAACGTACAAAATCAGCAGGGGATCAAATACTTTTTTCCCTCACTGTATGTTACGTAGTAAGCTGTTAGTAGCCCATGTGCCTCACCCTAATTATTTGGTCCCTTTCCACCCATAACTTATCCTACTGTTCTGACTTGGTGTTGCACATGTAGCCTATAGCCCGTTTTAGATCAATTTAATCATGGAATATTGTAAGAGCTTTCATTGTCAACTCATATGCTCCCTTTATTTATCCTACGCTTCTGACTTCACTACTCTACATATACTGTAGAACGTGTTCTGAATTCTGTCGCTGTACTTTTTAAAAGTGCAGAAAAAAAGTTATATTGACTATGTCCATCCTAGCTCACTCATTAATGTCTTAATCTAAATTACCGATTGCCTCTTGTCCGCTTGTCGTCGACCTTATGCCATAGTTTGTATATCTCAATTGTCAGTAGAAACCACATTTGTTTTAAGCAAGTCAGCCACATCAGCTATGTTGAAGTATCACTACTCTGTTCTATCTGAAGTATCACTACTCTGTTCTATCTGAAGTATCACTACTCTGTTCTATCTGAAGTCTCACTACTCTATCTGAAATATCACTTCTCTGTCTGAAATATCACTACTGTGTTGACACCTCATCTTGTACTGTGTGACTGTGTAGTGTGTTCACCAAAAGCTGATGATGAATTGTAAATAAGTTGTTAAGTCAATATTTGTCCACGTACTTGGAAATGACTGACTGGTGGAGTTGATGATACAACGTTTCCTCCACAAAATCAAACAAGCTGTAGACACACCCCAGAGCTTGAACAACTGTTGCATATCTATGCTTGAATCCCAAATGTCACCCTATTCCCTATATAGTGCACAACTTCTCACCAGAGCCTTATGCGGGCTAGGGAGTAGGGTGCTATTTGGGATTGATCCAACAACTTTGTGGTCCAGTTTGGCTGTGAAGCAGACTGTGTCCATTTTTTTTTTTTTTTTAACCTTTATTTAACTAGGCAAGTCAGTTAAGAACAAATTCTTATTTTCAATGATGGCCTAGGAACAGTGGGTTAACTGGTCTAGGAACAGTGGGTTAACTGGTCTAGGAACAGTGGGTTAACTGGTCTAGGAACAGTGGGTTAACTGGTCTAGGAACAGTGGGTTAACTGGTCTAGGAACAGTGGGTTAACTGGTCTAGGAACAGTGGGTTAACTGGTCTAGGAACAGTGGGTTAACTGCCTGTTCAGGGGCAGAATGACAAATTCGTTCCTTGGCAGCTCAGGGATTTGAACTTGCAACCTTTCGGTTACTAGGCCAATGCTCTAACCACTAGGCTAATCTGCCACCTCCCATAATAAGACTCACACAAATTTTCATGGTAGGGATTGAAATAATACTGAACGGTAGCTTAGAAAAGCAATAAAATAAAATAATTGTTAAATAACTAAAGTACAATTACAAGATAGGGACATACAATTACTAGTGTTCAAGTTTCCATTTATAGTATTTTATAAATGGAATAGACAGCATTAGAAGAAAGGATAACTAGCAAAATAACACAACTTCAAATATATGACTAATTGGAACACAAAAGCATCATTTATTTATCCGTTTTTTTTTACCAGGTAAGTTGATTGAGAACACGTTTTCATTTATAGCAACAACCTGGGGAATAGTTACAGGGGAGAGGAGGGGGATGAATGAGCCAATTGTAAACTAGGGATTATTACATGACCATGATGTTTTGAGGGCCAGATTGGAAATTTAGCCGGGACACCAGGGTTAACACCCCTACTCTTACAACAAGTGCCATGGGATCTTTAATGACCTCAGAGTCAGGACACACGTTTAATGTCCGATCTGAAAGACAGCACCCTACACAGGACAGTGTCCCCAATCACTGCCCTGGGGAATTGGGATATTTTTTAGACCAGAGGAAAGCATGCCTCCTACTGGCCCTCCAACAACACTTCCAGCAGCATCTGGTCTCCCATCCAGGGACTGACCAGGACCAACCCTGCTTACCTTCAGAAGCAAGCCAGCAGTGGGATGCAGGGTGGTATGCTCCAGGGACAACATAGGAGGAAGAGCAATAATTGTTTGCTAAAATAATAATTACTTGACAAAAAAGTAATGTAATGCATTGGCCGTCCTGGTTATAGGTAACAATCCTTTGCACAAACTTTCGACATTATTATTATTGTAAATTATGAAAATTAGATACGTAAGATATTTGAATATGCATATATTTTTAATAGCAATATATAAAACAAATTGAGGTGAGAGCATTGGAAATACATTTAGC